>NC_089804.1:13948324-14248324 GCF_029633855.1 Hoplias malabaricus
TGAACTAATCTAACACACCTGAAAACTACATTTGTTTAACAGAAAACTACACACAAGATAAATGTTTTCTTCAGGATTTGGTGTGTTTACGGTTTGCCTTTGAGCCCATTAAGTTTTTCTAAGAAATCTGCAATTCCACACAGAGCAGTTTTGATGATCCATCATTTACATTTTACTTATAGAGCGCTTTTTACAACAGTTGTCGTCACAAAGCAGCATTAGGCTTTTCAGATTTGTTAGGAGTTTCACAGCCCATATTTCCTCTGTTGCAAAATGGATACGTGAAGCTGGAATGTTCTAGTGCTGGGCAAAATGGGCGCAAATGAATATAACGATTAATTGTACATTTTACCACAATTAAGATTGTTCATTCATTCATTCATTCATTATCTGTAAGCGCTTATCCAGTTCAGGGATCATCCAGTTCGCGGTGGGTCCAGAGCCTACCTGGAATCATTGGGCACAAGGCAGGAATACACCCTGGGGGGGGTGCCAGTCCTTCACAGGGCAACACAGACACATTCACACCTTCGAGTCGCCAATCCACCTACCAACATGTGCTTTTGGACTATGGGAGGAAACCAGAGCACCCAGAGGAAACCCACGCAGACACAGAGAGAACACACCGCACAGACAGTCACCCGGAGGAAACCCACACAGACACAGAGAGAACACACCACACTCCTCACAGACAGTCACCCGGAGGAAACCCACGCAGACACAGAGAGAACACACCACACTCCTCACAGACAGTCACCCGGAGCGGGACTCGAACCCACAACCTCCAGGTCCCTGGAGCTGTGTGACTGCGACACTACCTGCTGCGCCAGGTCCTAAATGTCGATTTCAATAAATTTTCGATTAATTGCCCAGCCCTGCACTGTTCTCACATTTGTCTTCAAGGTTTCAGCAGAAGTCAGTTGTGTTGACTCAGCACTTTTAGGTTTTCATAGTTGTTTACATGTATCAGTATTGGAATATCGGCATTTTTTTTGCACGACAAAAACAATTCTAAAAAAGAGAAGACCAGCCCGCAATAAACTTCAGGTCCTTTGCTGATAGAATCCACTGTTTTAAAAGGAGTACTACTGTAGTCCGGCTCAGCTGGTTTATGGGAGCTACTCCTGCTTCATCACTCATTGATTCATTTATTGCCTGTAACCATTTATCTAGTTCAGGGTCACGGTACTCTTGCTTCAATTACTCTAAATTTTACTGGACAATTTAGGACATTGGTTAAAGATGCTCTACTCTCCAGATGTATTTATTATACTTTTTTATTTTCTTTCAATCTTTTTGATTATATATTTTAAGCAGTTTTCCATCCACACTGTAAGCCTTTATGTGTGAATGAGTTATCACATGATCCATTACATAATGTTATTAGACATTGATTTCCTCAGTGGTTAGATTAACAGTAATCTAGTGGCCATACTATAAACTTCACACCAGCTTTGTGTTTTGTTTTTAAAAAATGTATATATATTTTGCCCTTAAATTACCCTTAAATTGAAATAATGCATACTTTAATTCTATCATCCAATATGACATAATGAAACACAGTCTGAGAATCACATTTTATGTGAGATTACTTTTATGTGCCATGT
Source organism: Hoplias malabaricus (assembly GCF_029633855.1). Taxonomy (NCBI): domain Eukaryota; kingdom Metazoa; phylum Chordata; class Actinopteri; order Characiformes; family Erythrinidae; genus Hoplias; species Hoplias malabaricus. Next base: position 13,949,932 of record NC_089804.1, read on the forward strand.
ATTATTGGTGTATTTTTGGCTTTGTATGTATTTAAGTGCTTTAAGGGCTTTCTAGTTTCTAGTTTCTAAATGAGTTTATATACATCTTTAAAATGCTGGGTATGGTTTATAATTTTTCAGTAAAAAAAACCTTTCAGATCCGATTATTAAATAATCAACATGATTGGTTGATTACTAAAATAATCCCTAGATGTTGCCTTTAGTTAATGGTTTATTTTGGGTACAATAAACAGACATTTATATATCAGTAAATTTCATATACGGCACTCATGACCCTAAAATGCCCTTTCAGTAGGAGTCTTAAGTAATGTTTTATCTGAGATTCACTCTGGTTTTGTGTTGAAGACAATTAGTCACATGTTGCTTGGTTTGCCAAACTGCTCCCAGTCCACACTTGGCTAAACTATATCCTCAAATGTTTTTCCGAGCATACTGTAGACATTGTCAGTAACCCTAACCCTAGACTCGTATAAATATAGTTTATGTACAATGTTCTAATAAGTGAAATACTGAATAAAAAGAATTGTGACAACCCACTCTGGGACTGTGTCCTACCCATGTGGGCCCCAATATAAAAAAAAAAAAAAAAAAACCTGCCTGGTTTGTTACTTGCTAAATAGTGTGCCCTCAGTCACCATACTGTTAAACCTGCTCACTGCCAAAAGGTGGCTGCTGCACTATTTAAGGTGGAATGGAAAATTTAAAACTAAGTAGCTGCACTTACAGAAATGTTATTTTGTAATTTCTTGATTCAAATGTGCTCTGTATAAATACATTACATTGTATCAATGTAAACCATAATTCCTGTAAAATATTTAATAAAATGAATTGGGTTAGTGTAATGTATTTCATTATTGTTTAACCAAATTGAGACGACATTTCTTCAGTCAGAAAATTAAAAACGACCTTCAGTTTAGTATAAACCACTACATTCGCGGTGGAGATGAAGCATATTTTAATAATAAAAGTAATCCAGCAGTCCACAGAATCTTACCTGCTTAGAAAATTAGGCAAATTTCATCAAACCCAACAGAAAGTCCCATCAGCTCAAGACCCCACTGATCCACTGGAGAAACTGCTGTCGAAATCCTCCACGTGTGAGTTAAAATATTAATGTTTACTTGGTGTCCCAGACCAGTGTGGCTTTGTGTGAGCACGGGTCAGTAATCCTCCTCTCAGAGGTGCTTTGAGCTAACCAGGGCTAGGCTCCACCCCCTACAAACACAGCAACCAATCAACATACAGAGCGCAGCTCAACTGAGAGGTCCAGGGGCTGTGGTGAGTTCAGCCCATATCTATAGCAAGGCCAGTGGTTCTTACATTTTTTTTCAACTTTTTCCACATAATGTTTACTACTTGTGGAGGATGTGCTAACTTAATTTCACAAATCATATCCTTTACCAGGATGGATAAAAAAAAAAACAGTATGATTTTTTTTACTTCATTATACACTTTTAAAACGCATGTTTTAGTCAGAGATGTGTTGCCTCAAACTCAGTGTTCTGTTTTCTGAATATTACAAATAGCCTACATAGGTCTGACAGGCCTTTATTCAGAAATCTACAAACAAAGTTAGTCAGCCAACTAAGACATGACAGGTGGCAAACTGACCAACAGATTAACCTCTGTGTTTGTGTGTTTGTTGTCTTTAAAAGCTCATGCACATAAGAAGTAGGCCAGCTGTCAAAAAAGCAATTACCCTTTGCAGACATTTATTTAAAAGTTAACAAAAAGAATTGTAGACATAGTCCCAGCTAACAGGGAACGTTCCCACAACTTTGGCTAACATTATGTAAATGTTCGCCTAATGTTAGAAGCAAACATTCTTACAGTGATGTCAATGGACCGTTCCATAAACCTTACTTGACCTTGATAAAACTGTCCTAATGTTAGTCTGAAATGTTTTTTTTTCACTTTCAGGGCACATTTCCAAAGCAGACTTAAGAAAAACGTTCTGAGAACATAAAAAAAAACTGGACAAATTCACGTTGAGGGAACATTCCAGTGTAAAGTTCTTAACAACCAAAGAAGAACATTATGGGAACAATCAAAGAACATAATTTTGCAACGTTCTAAGAACGTTCCAAGGCAGCATTCCAAGAATGTTAAATTATTAGTGTAAAAAAGGTTGCGGTAACTTATAAAAAACTTTCTGAGAACGTTAAAAAAACTGGACAAACTCACATTGAGGGAACATTCCAGTGCAACTTTCCCACAACCAAAATGAAACGTTAGAGGAACGTTCTGAGAACGTAATTTTGTTAGCTGGGAAATGACCTAAAATCTTTCAGCACTGACACCACGCTACGTAGGGTTTCTGTTTTAATACAAACAAAGTCACAGTTAAATACCAAACATATATCAAACCCATTGCCATCCGGATGATATGTTTAATGAGTTACGAAGTTAGAAAAGACATATACGTACAAATATGTTAAATATGTCGTGGGCTTTTGTCATTTTAGATGGATTTTCAGCGCCATCTGGTGGTCGTACTCTTTACCTACACAAACACCTGCTTTGGAAGAGTTAAATTTATAAATTAAACAATTGTCTGTACTGTGAATAATATTAATGCTTATTCCGACCCTAATATATTCTTAATTATAATAAACATTAAACATACGGAGCTAATAAAAATGTCCAGAACTTGATTTTTAAGTGTGGTGATGTAAATAAATAACTATAATAAATATAAATTCAAAAAATAACATAATTAGTTGAATTAATAATTCAACTTATATACTCCATTAAACGTTTCTCTTGGTTCATGGCCAGCAAACACATCCATGTAGAGCCCATATGACAACCCAGCAGGTTTAGTCCACAGGTTTTTAATGTTGGCCCCATATACGAATACCCTTCAAGATCAGGATGAATCACATGAGGTCAATATGGGGCTGTTTACTGAAACCACAAAATCTCTCTCAACTGTGGCCTTATGGTGGCATTCCAGAGGAAGTCGTTGGTTTATGGTGGGTATAGGATGGGGTGGATCTCTTTGTTCCTGTCTTTTTTTGGCATACCATACGCAAATAAATCCCTTACACATTGGGAAGTTTGATGATAAATGGTCCACTGTCTGATTTTCATTTGTGAGGCCAAGTGTTCGTGTTCATTGAAGTTAATCGTTTGTTTACATTACTGAGCCCTGAGCTAGCGGCTAACATGGAGAAGTCCTAGCCCCAGAGGATCGTCTCATGCCCCGGAACCTTGAATACAGTTGATTTTAAGCGGTGTATGGTGTAGGCGTGTCCCGCAGTCACCGTGCTTAGTTTTCAGATTTCGAAAGCACTTTTATTACCCCTTCGCGTCCACTGTCAGTCAGAGCCTGGCGCCTCCCCGTAGATTTGTTTAACGGGGAAAAACTTCCTGTTGACGTAAGGTTGTGGGATTGGACCAAAACCTCCAGGAAAAGAGTTATTCGATTGTTTTAGAGTCGGGAAACAACGAAGGACGGGTTGTTTGTCTCTAACTCTCGGCTCTTCAAGTTTATTTATTTTTAAAAACCGAGAAACAAGCAGCTGTCGCTGGACAGTCCGTCTCTGGGAGCGGGGTTAAAAGTTGTGCCCGGCTCCAGTTCTAGTCCAGTTCTCACACTGAAGGCGGCTCTCGAAGGAGGACACCGCAGTAATGTTTTTTTATTAGTATGTAAAAAGTCCTTTTGGTATGGCTGAAGCTAGAGTTGAAGACGAAGAGGAAAGTCTGAGAGAGTCGAGAGGAGGAAGAAACCCGCGGCTGGCCAGGGCATCATCCTCAGGTGTGTTTTGGTCTCGTAGCTGAACTCGGCTCGAGAGCTGAAGTTTCCAATTCTTCGAGTCCACCTTAAATCGTGCGGCAGTTCCATTGTGGGGCTGGTAGCGCGACAATGGAACCTGCTTCGCCAGTTAAGGTGGAACGGATATTTCCAATAAAAGGCAGACAAGAAAAAAGCGAAATATAAATACGCGTTTGAGGTGGGTTATAGGCCAAAATGAGCTGACACACACATAAAACACGTAAATAAGTGTAGTTGACAACGGCTGTACCTTTTAATACTTTTTAAAGTATTTGGGACCTAATTAACAACCATTAATAAATTCGTTTTAAATTAAATTCTAACTGTTTATAAACCTGAGCTAAGGAGTGTCGGAGTTATAAAAGGTATCTACAAAGTGACTAAAGAATTATTTAGTCACAAGTTAAGCGGTGTGTGTTTATAAATAACAACTAAGACACTATTTTAAACTCATTTATAAACCTAATAGAAGTGTGGTTCTGTTTAAAGGGTTAATGTCGATGCGGTGGCTTGCTTTCAGTTAACGTTAGTCCTAAAAATTCTAGACAAAAACACAGAGAGAAGGGATTTAAAGGATATGAGTTTGGGTTTAATTACTAGTGATGTGATTAAAATTTGTTAATAATTTATTTAAACAATTAAAATTCATGGAGAGATGTTGGCAGAGTGTTTTTCAGTCTGTGGTTGTTTTTAATACAAGTGTGTTGTTCCTCCAGTGGGATAAACTCAGTAACATGTGGAATGGGAAGAATTGTCCTCAACAAACTTTGCACACATTACTCACTGCTTTTTTAAAAACGAGAAATGCATTCAGTAGAAGTTTGAAAAGGGAAGGAGGTTCATCTGGTTTCGTAACTGAATTTGTTTAGGACCCGAGGTGTAATTTCCATGGAGGTGGGGAGTCTCAAACACCTTTAAAAAAAACAGTTCAACCGTATCCTGTCCCATTAAATTAGGTAATCGCTTGGTAATAAAATACGTCCTTTATGATATTGTAAATTTCCTGATAAATCAATGACCCTGTGAATGAATATATTACACAGATACCTGATAATATAATGATTAGTTGATTTAAATACTTTTACTTTGAGATATCTTTATTTTTATTTATTTTTTGGTGCCTCCAGTGTGTAACTTGAAGTTATGACTTTGGGTAAGAGCAATCTCATAGTAGTTTGGAAAGCATATGCTTCATGCAGCTTTGGAAAGGATTATAATTAGGAGCTGAGACCACTGTGTCATGTGACAAGTGCCCGCTCTCATGTGACTATTTAAATCAGTAGTACTCAAATGAACCAGGTCAAGGGTTCCCAACCTGTTCCACCTCAAGGCACTTGTTTATCACTAGAAATCATAAAGGGCAAAAATATATATGACATTTAAAAAAAATGTATGAATATCATTTCCTTTACGTCTCTCACACTGAAAGCCTGAAATCTGTTGTTTGATTCCCATTTCACTAAAAGTGTTAGCTATATTTGCCCACCACAGACCTCAGAGTCCTGATTTGTCTTGGCCAAAGAACCACAGTTGGTGCTTTACAACCCATTTTTGTTGGTCAGATAATGAATCAGGCTTCACTCTCACACTTCTAGATATAAATTATGACGGTGTCATATTGTACCTTATACTAAAGTCATTTCCATAAATCTAGTGTTGACAGCACATGGTAATTATTTTATTTAGGGACTGTGATTGTCAACTAAATAGTTATTTCTTATATAACAGGGTTCCAGACCAGACCCAAACACAGTTATGTTGTAAATTATAGCTTTGATGAAGTCTCTCTCTCTCTCTCTCTCTCTCCCCCTAGTAATGTAAATAAGGCTGTGTGTAAAAACACAATGACATAAAAAGTACTGTAAATTAAATCTCACTCTCTCACTCTCCTTCCCTCTCTCTCCTTCAGTTAATTGATCCCAGTGCCCTAGATGCCACCAATAATTTGTCAGTGATGTCCTACTCTGGGCAAACAAGGACCAACACCTACTTTTCAGGTGTTTAATTGGTTAATTTAGTGTCCAGTGCCCAAACTGTCTCTGTCAAAGACTTGTAATTCCCACAAGTTTGAGAAATATCGGCAGGTCTCAGACCAGCTGAAAAGTATTTTTGTCAGTGGTAACAACATATTCGGTTCTTCTCTCATTGTACTGGTTACTTCAGGTATCTTTCATTTTAATCAGCAGAGAACACACCTAGTTCTTTTCACACCTAGTTCATCTCTGTGACAGTGTATCTTCCAGTTTGTTTCAAATTTCAAATATCAGTGTTAGTTATTTGATCATAGCATTCATACTTTTGCATTAGGGCCTAGAAGAAACATTTTATATATAAATACACAAACACACAAAATGGGTAAAATGTAGTTGTCACAATAAAAATGAACCATATGTTAATGATAGTGTATGACCAATGTGATTATTAAAGTTTTGATTCTCACACACCACACTGGACATGTGTAAAAATGCCTTTAAATGAACATTTGGATTCAGCATTTTTATTTATTTTTGCCCAAAGACATTATAACATTTTGATTTAATTGTATAGTTAAATAATAAAGATTAAAGTTTATTTTTAGTCTGTTTTTGCTGAAAAATACCAGCGTCAGATCCCTAAATTGATTTCGTAGACTCTAACTCAGTATGTATTTTGAGTCTCTTAGGCAAGGTTGGCAACTGGGTATTAAAGTTTTCTGTGCCAAAATGATCTCAGCAAAAATGTGACCTCAAAGTAAGTGTGTGTGTGTTGCAGAACGAGCAGAGAGGAACAAGTCTGAACAACGCCACTCCAGGTAAGACAATACATTAAGAGCAACATAATAGTCCAGAGCTATGGTGTGTTACTTATTCCTATGTGTTTTAAGATGATGTTTTGATAATCTTTTTGATTCTGAAACATACACGTGCATAAATTACATTAAACCCATTATGTAACTTATTAGTTTTTCTGCTCCAGAGTCCATTTGCGAAAGACCTGTTTCCCAAAAAGGCCTCCATTCCAGTATTAATCTCTACAGAAATGCAAATGTTGGGCTGAATCACTGACTCTTCAGCCCTGCATCTGTGGCCTTTTGTTCGGGAATACTTGTCAAATGAGGTCAAGGAAAATAGAGTTTTGGCAGTGTATTAGCACATGAAAGGGTCCTTGAGGTTCCTCTTCATGATCTCAAATCAGATACTTGCATTTATGTCATTTTCACGTCTAGAGTTGGCAGCTGTGTAAGTGGACAGTGAGTGAAATGTGTTAATTATCTAAAAAAAATATATATATAAAAAAAAAAAAAATAAGCATTCATTTTTTAAAAATATTTTTGTGCATAAAACATGGTGAATGGTAGTTGCATGTTTTTTGACCTTCATGTTCATTTTCTAAACACCGTACACCCAACAGATGACATTTAAAATGTTGGTAGCTCAGCTCTATATGGAAAAGGGTTTTTAACTGTTCTTCTGTGTAAACGTGAATCTACTGCCAGGAAAGTACAAGTGCTGCAGTTAGCAACTGAGTCACAGCTGGAACAACACACACATAACAGTTATATTCCACAGATGAAGTGAACTATAAAACACGATGGAAAAAAGAGGCTGGGCATAACTCTCTCACTCTCATTTTCTTTCTCTTTCTTTTTCAGCAGTCAAGGAGCTCTCTCTTCTATAAGAGCAGTGATTAAACGCAGTAAGTCTAATATTGTTTTGTTATTTTGTTAAATATGTTACAGGCACATACATTCTGTTAATTATTTTTTTCCCCCTGAAAAAACATTCAGCATCCAACAGAACAGCTGCCCAAACTGAACCCAACAGGGACAGACGGTAAGTGTGGGAAAAAAAATCCTTTCTTTATTTTTTTATGGAGAGAAAAGTATTACTGTATTCTACAATGTAAAAGTACAGTCTTTGAATTTGAGTTTAGTTACAGAATGTAATTACCAGCACAAAAAATACATATGTAATACAGTACGGGCTTTTTCTATTGTGACACTAAACATTGTTGTCACTAAATTTACAAACAATAATGGTTTTAGAGACCAGTTCTATTCCCTTTAAGGACATTACATTCTCTTAAAGGCTAGGCACCACTTAATGGACCTCCATGAATATTTCACATTATTTTAGTTACTGACATGTATAAGCATGAATTAAAATGAAAATAACTGCTTAATTTGCTTTAAAACTGACAATTTTATTAAATTGACGGAAAAACCCGAGCTCGCTACGGAAATTCTTGAACGCAACCGTGACGTCACTGGTGGACAACAGCTGAACAACGCCGCGGTAAAACACCGTTATGACTGACTGTTATGACAGTATCTAGCTAAATAACCAACATTATTCATGACAATAGCCTAGCAATAAGCTAAACTCAAATGTAGAGGTACCGTTATTCTTGTAAATGTGATCGAAGTCGAACTCGAATTCATCTGACACTATAAACCTCCGTAATGCAGCTACGTAGCCGAGTATAATCTGATACACCGAGTTTAGCAAGTCAAGCTAACGTTAACTAACACCAACTAAAACAGGCGAAGTGTGTGTCCTTACCCTGTTTACCTCCATGTTACAGAGGCTCTTGAAAACCTTTCGTTGGTGTCCTTACATGCCCATATTGTTGGAAAAGCGCCAGTGAAATGAGCTACAGATAACGGAGTGAGCGGATGGTCCTTGCCAAAGTGCCCATTTAAAGTTGACAAATTTAGTCCATTTTCTGGATATTTTGGGATCTTTGAGCCATTTGTGCACAGATGTCCCACTGTACATTGAATGATTGCAGCCAGAAACAACACACCTTTTCGTCATTTTGCATTAAATTAAGTGTAACTTCTAGAGTTGTTGTCCACCATCTACGTCACAGGCAAGACGCCTATTAGAGTTTCCCAACACCGTTGTTGGGGGGGGGACCAACGGTCTTTTAAACCTTATTCCTTGAATTAGTAAGAAATAACATGTTTTCTGACTATCAATAAACACAAGTTAGGAACTCAAACTCCACTGTATTTATTTGTTTGACACTTTCATATCGCTGGTGCTTAGCCTTTAAAAAGGAGAGAGACATATTTCTAAGTGGAAATCATAGAACTGTAAAATAAAAGAACATAAATCCTGGAGATGAAATGGGGCGTATTAAACCGTCATGACTAAAAATCAACAGTTGATACAGAATATGGTACAACTAAAGGCCCTAAATATGTACTCTTGAGAGTACCACCGCAGTGACAGTTTTTTTTGAGAGTGTAGATTGTTTTGCCTGGGTTACATCTCTTTAATGATGGTTGCTGATATTTGTCAGGCGTCCAGAAATCACCATCCTTTCAGCTGAACCTCTAGCCACTGACAGCTGGTTCCCACGGGCTTCTGGAGCATTTCCACCACCACCACCTCCTGCTGAGCCTTCATGGTCTAGTAGTGGTCTCACAGTTCAGGTAAAAATCAGTACAGAATCTCTCTTAACTGTAAAACAAGGTTGTTTATGATTTTAACAGTTTGGACAATTCTAAAACGCCTGCACTCTACGTGAGATGCAGCATAACATCAGACCAAATTTTTATGTGTTAAATTAATTCAGTTTGTAGGTGCTCTACCTCACAATTTCATACGCATGTATACTAAAAAATAAGTTACTGTTTTATGTGGTTGTTGCTTAGAGTTTTAAGGTAGAGATGGTTTTTCTAACAAAAGCTGAAGCTGAGATGATTTGGGCTTTGCTTAATCACTTTTTCATTGTATTTTTTGTCGCAGCTTCCCCCACCTTCATATGAACAGGTGATTAAAGAAAAGAGTCGCGAGAAGAGCTCTCACTCCTCGTCTGTCCCTTCCTCATCATCTTCATCTCCCACTCCCCGCCGTTCTACTGCCACCATTGCAACTCAGACCGACACGGAGCGTTCCAGTACACGCGACCGCAGTGGTCCACCGGGTAAGCTCAGACAAATAAAAGCAGGGATTTTGGCATGGGTTCATAAAACAGGGATCACTTATACCTGACAGAGATTATTCTTAGTTGAAAACTTCGGTACCCTCAGATAAAATGGACTTGTTGGTTGAAATGTATTCCACAGAGGTATGAGTTAACAGTTAGCTGTAGTAATAAGCATTAAGATTTGAAAATGTTGAGCCTGTAGACATCAGAAAGTCATTAGTCAGACTGATGGGCTGGGTATATTAGCTTGTTCACTCACTAATGCCTCAGATGTGTTAGTGTTTCACACATACATTTTAAAAACATTTCAGATTTTATTTATATTTTTGTACAGATAAAAAAAAAGCCATAAAACACAGTATTCCCAGAGTAAGGGAAATACTGCATTAAAATGAAGTTTAAAAATATTAACATGAACAAACATTAAGTGCTTGTTTTTGCATTATCTTTAGCACGTCGGCCACCAAAACCACCTCGCCCGTCCTTCCCGCTCGTTCCTAAACCTGCTGAGTCTGCACCTGCCCATACGCAGTCTCTCACTGAGCTGGAACAGCGTGACCCGACCTGTACCACACACACTCCACCTGCCTCGCAGGGTGAAGACATTCCGAGCACAGACCTGTCAAAGCAGTGCAGTGTTCAGACAGAAGTCTCCAATATCCCTCATGACCTCACGCTTCCTGAGATCACACCCACTCTCTCGGACTCCTCCCACATCACAGAAGATCCTCCTTCACAGCACGTAGTGAAACAGGCACGTCCCAGGCCACGCCCTCGCTCCAAAGCCTTTATGCAGCCAGTTGTCAGAGAGGAGACTTTGGACCAGGCAATGACAAAAGAGGTTAAAGTTCAGACATTAGTGCGTCTGAAAGATGACACAAGTGAGAACATTTTTGCTGGATTCACAGACAGTTCCTCAGATACATCTTCAAATAAGTATTTACAGGAACTACTGGATGCATTTGGTTACAATGAACAGGGATTCCAAGGTGACCAGCCTAGTGACAGTGACCAAAGTGAAGAGGAAGAAGAAAAGGAAGCAGCAGCTTCTGGGCATTGTGCTGCTTCCAGTTCAACCTCGGAACCTTTAGAACCTTTAAAGAGACCAGAACCAAGGCCTAGAACTCATAACCCCAAGCCAACAATAGCCCCTAAACCATTGCAGGAAGAACAGCAGACTGTAAGTTCTTTAGAAGAAACAAATAAACAGGCCTTAAACCATCCGGTCCCTGCACCCAGACCTTTCCTAACAAACAAAATCTCCGAAGGGAATAAACTAGAAATAAACAAACTCCCTCCGCCCCCTAGACCTCCTGTAGCTACCCGCAGGTCTGTAGTTCCAACAAAGACAGAAGAAGAACCATCCAGACACCAAGGTGCAGTGGTGCCTCCTAAGCCCTCAGGAGATGACCTGAATATTAACGATCAGTCCAAGAACTCTTCCTCTGCTCCTGTGAAGCCACCCCCGTTTACTACTGCCAACAAAGCAAGTGGAAAAAGTGAGTGCATTTGTTTTTGTTTTGAAATAAGGAAGCCTTGTTTAATTTCTTCCAGTCGTGTGTGTGTGTGTATAAAAGAGGTTTTGTAATTTATCCTTGTATTCCATGCAGCAAACAACAAAGGCATAATTTGGACCTTAAAAAAGTATCAAAACAAAGCTGTGCAATCTTTAATTAGTTGTGTTGGAATAACTTCAGGGCAGGGCCATCATAATGCCGTGACTTCATTTTGAGTCATTGTGATTCAGCCAAGTGTCAGGAGTGCGTACCCACTAAAACATGCTTCTGTAATTGAAATCTCAATATAGACTATATTCATGTACTATTAATCTCTTTCTTTTGCTCAGGTCCCCTTGGCTCCTCTCAAATGAAGCCTCCAGCCAAGCCTCCTTCTCATAGGAGACCTCGACCACCGTGTAACACTAAAGCACAGGTAACCGAATATTTCCCTTATATCCTCAAGCCTGATTTGGTAAACACTGCTAGTGTTTTTGTTTAAAAGGTCGCACAAATTTATGGTGTTTTCTCTTTCTTGATCTGCACCTAGAGAACAATCAGGTTGTCATGTTTTTAACCTGATAATTTGCTTCAGACAGTCAGAAGACTTGTCATATTTTGCATTTTTTAATCATAAACTAACATTTCCCTTTGATGCAGTGTTTGATTAACTTTCAATTTGATAACTGCTTCTTTACTGCTTCCTTTTTTTTCATCAATGTACATAATGGATGAACCATTTTGTGTTGTGGTTCCTGAAGGAATAGAGTGGAACAGAGACCACTGCATCACATCACAAATTACTTTTGGCCTCACCTTTAAATTTTTTCTTTTGTAGCATAACACGTGATGTACATTGTTTTCTGTTCAGTGTTTCATATCCTAGTGCAACTGCTGTATTCCAGTGAAAATATATTTGTTAATTAATATATTTATCTTCTGTTTAGGTTGTTCCTGGTAGTGTAAATGTTAGTGCAGCTGCAGCTTCATCTGTTCCCTCACTGCCCCCTAGGTAAGTCTGACTTAAAGTAAATATCCTCAAAATCACTGTTAATTTAATTACTTTAAACAACCAAAATGTGGGTCAGTTAATATTTTGTGTTTTATGTTGTTTTTCTTGTGTGTTAAAGTCAGAAAATGAAAAGATATTTGGTAGAAAAATAGATTTAATGTTTAAACTTATTTTCACTTGGAGAACTAATGACCAGGGTTTAAATTTCACATAGAAAATGAAATTCATACTCTCTGCTTAAAGAAATACTTTTCAGTACATAAACAGAAATAAAATTTGAGAGGGTAGAACATGATTCATTCATTCATTATCTGTAACCCTTATCCAGTTCAGGGTCGCGGTGGGTTCAGAGCCTACCTGGAATCATTGGGCGCAAAGTGGGAATACACCCTGGAGGGGGGCGCCAATCCTTCACAGGGCAACACACACTCACACACATTCACTCACACCTATGGACACTTTTGAGTTGCCAATCCACCTACCAATGTGTGTTTTTGGACTGTGGGAGGAAACCGGAGCACCCGGAGGAAACCCACGCGGACACAGGGAGAACACACCACACTCCTCACAGACAGTCACCCGGAGGAAACCCACACAGGCACAGGGAGAACACACCACACTCCTCACAGACAGTCACCCGGAGGAAACCCACGCGAACACAGGGAGAACACACCACACTCCTCACAGACAGTCACCCGGAGCGGGAATCGAACCCACAACCTCCAGGTCCCTGGAGCTGTGTGACGCTACCTGCTGTGCCACCGTGCTGCCTAGAACATGATTTCAAATTTTAAAAATAATCTAAATAGTTTCATTATTATCTTCTTGACTGTATTTTTTTCTCACGTCTCTTTTTTTTTTAGGCCAAATGAGGGTAGGCTGCTTCCTTTACGTCCTCCTCCAGCCAAATCTAAATCTAAAAGCTCATCCCATGTCTCTGCAACAACCAACCAGCTCCCAACTGAACGGGCACCAAAACGGGGACCACCTCTGCCTCCCAGACCAAAGCCAGGGCATCCGGTTTACAGAGATTACACAGTAAGGCCAGGTTTAACACGGGTGTAATTTCTATTAGAGAAAAGTATCCTCCTGAAAACTAACAATTTTAAGACAACATTTTTTGCGAAGCCCAGGCATTAAAGCAGTCATACGACACGGAGGTTTACCTTTGGCCTGTTTAGGTAAAATAACCCATTTAACCTCTTGTTGCAAAATGTGTACATGAGAAATAGTTTTACATTCTCAATACTCTCATATCTAATAATGGTTTGTGTAAGAAGTAAAATGCCACTTTTTTGACTGGACTCTGATGTGTGAATCACATTTAGAAGAGAATGTGGAAAACCTGCAACTAAAATTTATCTGAAACAACTGGCACTAGTTTGCAGCTGATTCAAGATCACCTGATATTTTAACGTAAGAGTCACTAAAATACAGATCCTCACAGCGCATTGTTGTCAGAATAAAACAGAAAATAAAACCTCTGTAGAATACAGAGAGAGAATAATAATCCACCCATCCAACAATTCCAGAGAACCAGAAGTGGGATTTGCATCCAAAGCAGTCTAAAGCCTACATTCTAGTCCAGTCATACTGTTTCATTACTTATGAAGAAATGCTGTAATTTAAGAACATTTTTAAGAGCAAATCTGAAGAATGAGACATTTATGAGCAAGTATAATTTTCCACAACAGTTCCACATTTTAAACATCGTGCTTATGGTTTTTTTCAGCATTTTACTGAATTATACTTAATGTAGTTTGTACAGGACTAATTAAACTCTCCTTGTAATAAAGCATAACAGAGGCCTGTGATCCTTAGGTAATTATGGCATTCACAGTAATCATCATAACACATTTTATCATGAAAAGTATGATCTCCCATTCCTAAGTACTTCTATTTTTATTCTGTTCTATTTTTAACACAAAGCATTTTCATGAACAAAAGAAAATGCCTGAGAAACATGAAGCTTTCTTGATGCTGACTGCTACAATACTGTGTGTGTGTGTGTGTGTGTGTTTTCCAGAACAAAGTACCCCAAGAAAATTTAAAGTTGAATCCTGCTGGCACCGAGCCAAAGGTAAATGACCTTCAGGTAAATACTTGACAATATGAACACTTTTACACTCTTTAATCGTAAATGGTGTTGACATCTACAGTCATCCCTGCTCTGTCTAATGCAGAAGGAAGAGCCCCTCCTTGTTCTTGATGACACACACACTCCCACACAGACAGCTAGCTTCACTGAAAAAGTTCAGGCTGTGTGTGATGATGTCTGTCCAGAAGTGAGGGAGGAGCCCATCTCTCAGCAGAAACAGAACCAAGAAGAAAAGGAAGAAACGCAGAAAGAGCCGCAGCCCCAACCAAACACCAACATCAGGTTTAAAAACACATTCTATGTTTGTCTTGTATTCAGTTTCCCCCACCAACTGCCCCCTTATACGTCTTATTATCGTTAAACAGTCTCTATCCTTGCTCTTCGTTTATGGCTAACATATGTTGACTAGCACTGATTCGATATACGGTTTTGTGCTTCATTTTTGATTTTTCATTTCTGAAATTAAGACTGGGCTGGAATAAAATGTAATAAAACTACGTACACTAAGCATTACTCTTGCTCTCTCCCTCTAGGTGTGTAGCTCGGTTTGCGTTCGAAGGTCAGGGTGAAGAGCTGACATTCAGTGATGGTGATGTCATCTCCTTAACGGAGTATGTAAATGAGGAGTGGGGGCGTGGCACACACAACGGACACACGGGGCTTTTCCCTCTAAATTTTGTTCAGGAAGTTCCATCGTCACAAAGGAAGCCTACACCAGATACAACTGGTATGTGTTGAGATTTTTTAGTGCGAGGTCTTTTGTGTAATATATATATATTTTTAAAAAAATGTTTTTTCAAATCTCTGTAGCATCGCCGGTGGTGGAGAGAAAAATGCAGACAGGCAGGGCTCTGTATGACTTCAGCCCTGAGTCTGAGGATGAACTCTGCCTCAAGGTGTGTACATATCTGGTTGTGACTGTTATTAACAGTTTTATGGTTGCATAGTTATGTATTAATTGACTGGAGGTTTATTTCACAAAGCAGGATTCCACAATTCGCTGGGTAACTTTAGCCCAAAAGAGAGGACAGAATAGGATACGATGGCAAGCAAGTTGCGTAGCGTCTCTCAGCTCTTATCTTATTAGACCAGCTTGATGTTTGGTTTACGTTATCTGGCTAAAATTAGAAATCCTGTTTATTGAATAATCCTGAGTTTATGACCAGTCTTGGGTTAAGTTTAACAGTTGAGACGTTACCATGTGATTGCAGTACATTGAATTTTATTGTTTTTTATTTTCATTGAAACTGAATTTATGATTTTTTTAAAATTCATGTGGCTTAAGTAAAGCTGACAATATCTAGAATTGTCTTATGGTGAAATGCATAAATATTATATTGGCCCCACCCCTAAGTAGCTGTTTGTGTGTGAACAGGTGGGAGATGTTGTGCGCTCTTTGGAGGAGATGGATGAGGAGTGGTTTGTAGGAGAATTTGGTGGGAAACGTGGCATCGTTCCAAAAAATTACATCCAAGTGCTAAACCCATGAAGCACTGCTGCGACTGATGAGCAACGAAGGATGTTGAGACAAGGATGTTTACATTTTTAAAAGAAAAAGATGTCATCAAATTTTGATTGTGTTTATCTGGAGTCTTTCTGCCTAAACGTACTCCAACACAGTCTAAACATCTTAGTGTTGTAAAGTACATTTCTCTTAATGTTTGTCATGTACTAGAACTGTTTTACTCACTTATTCACTGACAGTTTTTATTCCATTCCAAAGCCAACTGATAACGCTGTGGGGTTGGACTTTATCAGAACGTAACTAGACTGTGAAGAGGGCACCAGACTTGGTCTTTTTTTATGCTTTTCCCTCACTGACCTTGTTCTTTTTTAGAGACGTTTAGATGTATTAATATTTTACTTTATACATTGGTACCAACAGACGACTGTTTGATCTGATGTAAAACCTTTGTTTCCACGATAGTAGAGGAGTCTTTTGTAAAATGAAATAAGGAGTATCTGTGATATAAAGCTGTACTTAACTGAAAAATGCACAAAGAAATGATTTCCTGTGTTTTCACTCACTACGTTGACCGTAGTTTCTAAATATAAACAGATGTTGAATTTAATTCCTGCATATTTCCCAACATGGACTGAGAGTCTTTTCACAATATTATGAATGATAGCTGCTGAAAGACCTTCATTTTTCCACCGTTGGGTTGAGAAATGTTCTTTAAGAACTGCTTGATAAAGAAAGTTAAGCACAAAATGGGTGGGAGCTCCTTTAGATTTTTCTTATATTCATTCCTATAGTGTCTATAAATCGAAATTTCTATAACGTTTTCACTCTTATTTTGCCTGTCCCAAATTTTTGGTGTCGGTTGTAGGCATCAAATTAAAACAGGGTTATATTTATAAAATGCAGGAACATTGATCCGTGAAAACACCGGAAATTTTATTTTTTATGTAAGTTTTTCTGTTAAATATATGTTCAAAGGAAGATTTATTTTTACTGCATTCGACCAAATGTCCCAACGTTTTTGGGAAATGCAGTTTGTAAATTAGGACTAGCCTTGGACCAAACATCACTGTGAATCATGTTTTCCCACTGAATATTTTATGTGGTCTTGGACTGGACGTAACCTGTGGGAACAAAGACCCCTAACTCCCATTAAACCAAGATGACTTATTATAAACATTTGTGTGTGTGTGTGTGTATTTTCTTTCTCTTTTAATATACATACAGCCATGTTGTGTGCTGCCTTTTAAATTACATTTGACTTTTTTTTAAGGTAAAATAAGATTTTTAAAAAAATTATTAATTGATTGTAGCTTGTCACAGAACTGGTTTGTAGCATTCAGTTAGCAATTGAGGCTTTAGACCTCACATTAAGGGGCTAAGACACCAGGCAATGCTATCATGCTTCACATCAATAAAACATTGTATTCTTTAGGGATGGGCAGTATCCACATTTTTCATATCTCTCAAAATATTATTACGGTATAAGGTATTGATTCTACATTGTTTAGAAGCATAGCTGGCCAGCTAACGGGCACGTGTGAGTTAGCACATCATAGCAGGTGACTTTCCAGTGAACCGAGGCTCAAAACACATATTTGTTAGACGATAAAGTCTCACACCTGTGAGTATAAAGTCGAGGGAAAGATCTTTTTAGTATTTTTGTGTTTTCAGCTTCATTTCTTTCCCCTTTTTAACCCAAACTCAGTGCTAAACTCACAACTGTAGACTGATGGAGCCTCATGGGCAGTTCCACTCTCTCTGAATCCATTTTAATGATCATTAGTTGTATCCTGTGAGACTACTTGCCCTCTTCTGAATAAATGGGTTCTTGCACTGATTCAGGGTTTAAATACTAATCATAATTTGGTGCCGATGTGGCGGAGGGCTGAGTACTTTTTCTGAAATCTATAGCATATTATGACTTCAGCAACACACTGTGGTTGTGTCTGCCCCATTGTATGTGTAGTTATTCTGTCATTATTCTCAGAATTATCGTGTTAATCTTGTTTTTTTTTCAATGCAGTGGCCCTAAAATATTATTTACTGTTGAATGTAAACAATCTTTTCACCCTCATCTTTAAAATGAATGTTTTGGACATATTTGCTGACACGGTGTCTATTTAGGTCATACTTATTTGACCATTGTAGCCCCACATTAGCCTTACATCAGTCACCAGTGGGGACAACAAACTGCTGTAGTCAGCATGACGTCAGGCTACTGTTTTTTCAAAAGGTGAAGACCAGTAAAGTCATATAGAAAATGTGTACACACCTGGTCAAAAAGTGTTTTTTGATTTCCTGTTTCTTCCACGTTCTCTGCAGAGAAATATACTGTACGCTTTACACAAAATGTTCTCTCTGCAGAGTACGTTTTAAAATAATTTCACTTGGAATATTAACAATTTGGTCAGTTAACCTTGTCATTTTAACTACACCGAGAATGTTACTAGGATTTGTTTTATATTTAGACTTGAATGCAGCCACCTAGTGGTGAAACTTTGAAAAAATCCCAGTGAAACCGATAGCTTAAAGACGTTCTTGCAACAAATGATTATTAATTTTGACTGTTCCCATATGTTTTGAAGTTATATGTTCATGCTGGATTTGGTTTCACCATTTTGTGGAAGGTTAGGCTCTTTTTTAAAGGCTAAGCACCACTTAATGGACCTCCATGAATATTTCACATTATTTTAGATACTGACGTATAAAAGTATGAATTAAAATGAAAATAGCAGCTTAATTTGATCAATTAAATTGACGGAAAAACCCGAGCTCGCTACGGAAATTCTTGAACGCAACCGTGACGTCACTGGTGGACAACAGCTGAACAACGCCGCGGTAAAACACCGTTATGACTGACTGTTATGACAGTATCTAGCTAAATAACCAACATTATTCATGACAATAGCCTAGCAATGAGCTAAACTCAAATTTAGAGGTACCGTTATTCTTGTAAATGTGATCGAAGTCGAACTCGAATTCATCCGACACTATAAACCTCCGTAATGCAGCTACGTAGCCAAGTATAATCTGAGCCACCGAGTTTAGCAAGTCAAGCTAACGTTAACTAACACCAACTAAAACAGGCGAAGTGTGTGTCCTTACCCTGTTTACCTCCATGTTACAGAGGCTCTTGAAAACCTTTCGTTGGTGTCCTTACATGCCCATATTGTTGGAAAAGCGCCAGTGAAATGAGCTACAGATAACGGAGTGAGCGGATGGTCCTTTCCAAAGTGCCCGTTTAAAGTTGACAAATTTAGTCCATTTTCTGGATATTTTGGGATCTTTGAGCCATTTGTTCACAGATGTCCCACTGTACATTGAATGATTGCAGCCAAAAACAACACACCTTTTCGTCATTTTGCATTAAATTAAGTGCAACTTCTAGAGTTGTTGTCCACCATCTACGTCACAGGCAAGACGCCTATTAGAGTTTCCGAACACCATTGGGGGGGGGGACCAACTGTCTTTTAAACCTTATTCCTTGAATTAGTAAGAAATAACATGTTTTCTGACTATCAATAAACACAAGTTAGGAACTCAAATTCCACTGTATTTATTTGTTTGACACTTTCATATCGCTGGTGCTTAGCCTTTTACAAACGGGGAAGCCATCTTTGAACATGCTCTACACAAGTCAGTTACTACTTGGACTGTTGTTTTTTTTTTAAAGACTTTGATTTTTCTTTTGGAAAAGCAACTGAGAAATCTTCAGGAAATGATGTACAACCCTACAAAAACTGTGTAGCTAAGCATAAGATCCTGAATAAAAACCTTACATGACTGTGAAAGAGTTTACAGGCAGTTCCTAAAAGTGTCTCTGCCCAGGCGTGAAATACAGTTCTTATGTCCAGGTTTGCTTTTCTGGCAGTATAAAACGTTAAAAAGCTTTGAAGACACCCCTGAAGCTCCCTGACAAGGTTCATTTAAAGACACACCATTTCAATGAGTTCCAATATGTTGACTACGTCATTTACCCCTTTCTATGTATTTTTCTATTTTTATAGAACAGTTCACATGGTGACCCCTATTTATGGATTTAACATTAACATTTCTCTGTTCTGGTAAAGAGCATGCAACACCAGTTGCAGAGGCCAAAATAATTGCTAAATTTGCTAAATCCATCCATTATCTGTAAGTGCTTATCCTGTTCAGGGTCACGGTGGGTCCAGAGCCTACCTGGAATCATTGGGCGCAAGGCGGGAGTATTCCCTGGAGGGGGCACCAGTCCTTCAGAGGGCAACACACACACACATTCACACCTACGGACACCCTTGAGTTGCCAATCCACCTACCAACATGTGTTTTTGGACTGTGGGTGGAAACCGGAGCACCCGGAGGAAACTCACACACACACAGGGAAAACACACCACACTCCTCACAGACAGTCACCCAGAGCAGGAATCGAACCCACAACCTCCAGGTCCCTGGAGCTGTGTGACTGCGACACCACCTGCTGCCCCACCATGCCGCCCCTTATAACCCATATTCCCCTTCACATTTCAGCCTCAGAAGTTAGCTGGATTTCTCAAAGTGGAAAACAAGTCACAAACTTTAATGTATTTTTCAGATCTGAATTGATTTTCTCCTGTCTCAAAGATGGAATTTTTAATTGCTCTTTATCTGGTCTATCCCCTTATATTTCTTTGCGTCTTTTGATCAATTTTTAAACTGCAAATCGGGCACCTTGTTTTTCACAGGAAGAGACATTCACTTTCTTATTACAGGTGGAGTAAAGGTTGTAATATCTACAAGAAATGCTTAAGGGAGTGAATAAACACACATTACACTTTTTCAGCTACTAAAGATGTATTGTTGAATTACAAACAAAAATTAAATAAAAAACATAATTACAGTAGGCAGGGAATGTTTGGCCCGAATAATCAACCACAGTACAAAAGTTAATACTATTACACTTTTAGCATGATGCAGTCATTCAGTACCATCCGCATTTCACCTCCTTTTCTCCTTCAGATGAAACAAAATGGTGGACACTTATTCTCAGAAAAAGGAAAAGAGAAGGCAATGAATGGACAAACACACACACACACACTCGTAATACATCATATTTGTTCTCTTCATCCATTAAAGGCCAACCATATTTTGGTGTAAAGCAAAAGTTAAGGACTACTTCATTTCCAGGACACACAAAAGTCAAACTTGCAAATACTTTCTTTTGTAAAATACACACCCATCCCACATACAATCAAATGCATTTACACAGAGGAACGGATATATTCACTAGATGTAGAGTTGAATGAATGACTGAATGATCTAGGTCTAATAGCGCACCGTATGCATGGAGCTATTGACTGAGAGATGATTTTCACATCTAGACACTATAAATACAGAGTGAGAAAGAGGTAAAGAAGGGCACAGCGCTGTAGGAAATGAGGTCGCTGGTTCATTTGGAGAATCTGCGAGCAAACACAGACCAGGGATTCTCACTACATATCAGATTTCACACAGGACAGCTGCAGGACTTATAAAATACCATTCTCATGATCTGTGCATTTCACCAGCAGTTTGAAGAAATACTCCAATGATCTCCATCTCCCACATCTTTGACATATTGTCAACTATCCTGGAATATAAGCTCATTATCCTTCCCTTTACTTACACAGAACAGAAAAGCCATTTACTCGTAGCACTTACAATAGGCAGCTGAGGGCATGTGCTACATTCTGCCAGTAAACATTTACTCAGCCTGATTCTAATGCTTTTTGGTTTATACGTTAGTGTACCTATATAAATGAACTCAGTATCTGTCTTTAATTCATTTACATCATTATTTTCATACTCTGGATTTGGCCTCACCTTAGAGCTTTGAGAGGTGGGGCCGTATGGTACATGGGCCTATCAGATCTCTTTGAAATGCACTGCAACAGAGGCCAGTGGGCAGTTGCCTGTTAATTAATACATTTATATATTAAACTTGTGTGACTTACTTACTTCATGGATACATTACATTTACATAGACACAGACTGGGCCTTGTGAAGGAGAACATTGCTCCTCGTCCAGATGTTCAGAAAGAACTTAGGAGACAAAATTAATAAGATTTTCTCATCCAAATACCTTTTTTGTTGAAGTGCAATGGCAGGGGTTTTTAATTCAGGAACTGCCCTACAGCATGCATTATATGATTTAGTTTTCTGGGTTTTTTTGTTTCTGAGTATAAGGAAATCAAATGTAACAAAGCTACAGCAAATGAAGATCAGGTTGAATAACACTGGAGTATTCCTTTAAAGGTCTTAAGGCCTCATGAGAGTAAAACTACGTAAGGAAAGCATATTATCAGAATCATTTGAGCGTGATATTAAAGCTGCTCAATGGCTGTGAATGGGGCACTTGAGTGGCGAGCAGCACTGTTCCTCTGAGATATCTGATACATACCCGTCTAGGAGAAAAGAGGGAGGAGACAACTAAAAACTGGGGAGTGTGGGAGTGGAGAGATAGGAACGGAGAGGAAGGACAGAGTAAAGTGAACAGATGAAAGATAGTAAATGAGAGAACGAAGGGGACAAGACGAGAGGATGTACGGGAGGTAATGGGGTATTTGCTGGTCTGATCGCAGCTCAGTAGATTTTTCAGAGTGTTGAGTTTAAAGGAGTACTTCAGCCAGAACTGCGGGTTTTCATTTTGAATGTAAGCAAATGGGGATCAATTAACAGGAATTAGGTCCCAGATCAGCTTTCATTCATCATTAGCCATGTTGGCATTTCTGGTTGAGGAATTCCTTTAAGCTTTGGCTGAGTGAGCAGGGCTTCTCTTCTGCTGATCCTCAAAGTTATCTCCGTCTATGTTGAGCTTTGCTCTGCAACACATATGAACACAAATAATAATAATAAAAAACAATATTATATTAAGCTATATTTTCTCACTGTGGTGGTACCCTTAAGTATTTGATACCCTTGCTACCTACATATTTATACCTTTAATTAGGGAACAATATTGTACCTTATTCTATTATAATTGTAGATTTTAAAATTGTTTTGATTTCATACAATCCATTTCATCTCCAGGACTTTTATTATGTTTTTTATTTAACACAGTTCTATAATGAAAACTTACAAATATTCACCTCTCCTCTGGAAAATACAAAGTAATGTACCTTTAGGGAACACAACTGGACGTTTAAACACTACTGTACCTTTAAAAGGTCCATTTACACAGTTTGTACCTTTCGTGACAGTAATGTACCTCTACTGTACCGTTTTATCAGAGAGTGTATGTACATTTAACTTAATTTGCTAGGACCGTATTTGATGTAAAGTCTACGGGGGGCTTACACTACATCAGTTCTGTCAATTCTCTCCATCAATAAAGAGGGGGATACAACAACATTGTCTGGGTTCATTGACCAGAGACAGCTGACCTGTGTATTCCAATTAACTCTAATGTAGAAATGGCACCAGGCCTGGTTCTGTTCCATGTTTTATTTATTTCTGGTTCCATTTTGTGTTCAGTTTCCACAGCAGTGTGAAGCTGGAACCAGGCTATATATATATATATATATATATATATATATATATATATATATATATATATATATATATATATATATATATATATATACACACACACACACATATGTGAGCCAGATGAGTGTATCCTAACCCAAAATGTAGTGCTAATGCTAATCTTAACAGTTGATAGTAATAACTCTGCATCTTCAGGTACTCTCTAGTGAATCTTTAAAATTGTGTTGTCATCCTGTTTGAAAACTGAACAAATTTAACCGAATGAAAAAAGTCACTTTTCTTACCGTTGCCTTGCAGTTGATCCAACTGAGAGATGCAAGGAAAAACAAGAGTAATGTGTGTTAATGAATCGTGTGGTCCTAGTCTCTTGTTTCTTGACTCTTGTAAGGGTACACTTATATCTGTGTGTGTGTGTGTGTGTGTGTTATTTTTGACTGGCTTTACCTGTGCTTCTGTTGCTGTACTGTCGCCTGTGTGTTCGGTGTCTGGTGTCTCACATGTCACATTGTTCTCCAGTGCAGCTTCGTCCTAAACATACATATGAAAACAAAACTTAAACTATCAGTGTCAGCTTATCAAGGACACCTAGCTTTAAGACAGGGTTCAAAGTTGGGTCTGACCAAGTAAGTTACTCTTACTGATTTTGTGGGGTAAGAGATATCTGTGTAATTTAATACAGGACCTAAATTCTAATGATAACATTATGATCATGTGTGTGTTTGGATGCATTTTTTAAAAAATAAGATGCTGTTTGGTTTTAAAGTTCCACACTTTAGTGTTTATTACTGTCACAGTTAAAGTGTGAGTGTTTTACATTGTATGGTTTGGCTCTTCTTCAGGACAATGTTGCAACCTAGACAATAGCTCATTTTATGTTCATGTTTCTGCTGATACCAAAGTTAACTAATCCCTGACCACAGGAATTCCAACCTAATTATAATTGTTTAAACAAAATACAGAACCACTCCTCCAACATGTTGTCACTGTCCAATTAAAAACATGTAACTTTAGACGAGAATGAAACAAACCTTCTATTCTATTGGTTCTTTCATTATGAAATGTTCACATGATGTGAAGGACAGCTGCTGTGTTCAAATGATGTAGTAAACGAAATATAAACAAAAATGGGGATACGTGTTTTTAATTGGACAGCAATGATACGTGTTCCAATAAAGTCTATCATTTTTACTAATGATTTCATAGTGCTCTGGGCAAAAAAAATTATGGTTCTTTTAAAAATATAGATTGACAATAAATACTTAAGATATCAGTTAATGTACGTAAATAATGCATACACATTTATTCACAACATAACTGATTATATCAGCAAAACCAATATTTGTTTCTTAATCTAATTCATTATAATCAAAATTATTTATTGGTGGGTGTATATGGCTGAATTATTATGAGCTCAGATGTCTATTTTTCCTCACCAGAACCCATGGATGTCCCAAGATATCCTCTGCTGTGAAGCGCGCACTCACATTCACCTGAAGCATCTTGCCAATCAGATCCTGCAGAAGCATAACATTACTACAGTCAACTAAAAAAGTTCTATCCACTTAGTATGTATAAGTGTAACTGCTTGTGGATTAGTGCTGTATGTTAATGAAGTAGGATGTGTGAAGTTGGAGGATGGCGTGATGTTGGGTTGTGTTAGTGTAGTGAGGGTGTGTTATGTGGATGATGTTTGGGTTGTGTTTAGTGTTGTTTAGATGTTGAAGGCTATTTGAGTTGTGTTAGTGTAGTAATGGTTTGTTACATGGAGGCAGTTGGTAGTTGGAAAGTATTTTCATTTTGTTAATGTAGTGGTGGTGTGTTAGTTGGTGGGTGTTTGAGTTGTATTAGTGTAGTGGCGGTGTGTTAGTTGGTGGGTGTTTGAGTTGTATTAGTGTAGTGGCGGTGTGTCAGTTGGTGGGTGTTTGAGTTGTATTAGTGTAGTGCCGGTGTGTTAGTTGGTGGGTGTTTGAGTTGTATTAGTGTAGTGGCGGTGTGTTAGTTGGTGGGTGTTTGAGTTGTATTAGTGTAGTGGCGGTGTGTTAGTTGGTGGGTGTTTGAGTTGTATTAGTGTAGTGGCGGTGTGTTAGTTGGTGGGTGTTTGAGTTGTATTAGTGTAGTGGCGGTGTGTTAGTTGGTGGGTGTTTGAGTTGTATTAGTGTAGTGGCGGTGTGTTAGTTGGTGGGTGTTTGAGTTGTATTAGTGTAGTGGCGGTGTGTTAGTTGGTGGGTGTTTGAGTTGTATTAGTGTAGTGGCGGTGTGTTAGTTGGTGGGTGTTTGAGTTGTATTAGTGTAGTGGTAGTGTAGTGAGGAGAAGCTTCCTTCTGATATCTAAGAACCTACACATAGTGGATATTTAAATGCATTTGTTTTAGTTTTCTACAGAAACAGATTTTTTTTTGTGTTATTTCCAATATTTCCCGATCACACCGATCACACATGCTGTAGCCCGAACTGCTTCTATATACAAAACTAGGCAGCTCAGCATGGTTGAAGGAGCTCTGCATGGTGTAAGTGAAAAGCTACAGAAATAAATGCAATGGTGATGAAAACAGACCTTGGCGCTGGCGCTGATGTTGTCCCAGTATGGTGAGGGGAACTCCAGTCTGCCCAATAAAATCTGCTCAAACAGCTCCTCCTGCTGGTTCCTCTCACTGCGGAATGGAGGAAACCCACACAGCAGGATGTATGTGATCACCCCTGCTGCCCAAATATCCACCTTTAAGCCATACCTGTTACAAACAGAGAATAACATCATTACATGTGTGATTCTGATACACACAAGTACACTGTAATCCAGTGACCAGACGAATCATTTGTTCATCAGTCATTAGTTTATCATTAGTTTAGTTTGTGTTTACAACAGATCAGATTAAACAGCAATTTGCACTCCAACCATTGGATAGGATTGGATTAGGTTAAAATGTTAAAAGTTGAACAAATCATAAGGTGAAAAGACTAATAATAATAAGAAGAATAATAAGAATAATAATAAAAGAATAATAAACATTTCTCAGGCCCCTAAATATTTTGAGTTAAATTAAACTCAAAAGTTAAATTAACTCAGAATATTCAGGGGCCTGAGAATTGTTTATTATTAAAAATATCAACGTTAACCCTGTGAAAGAACACACACAAACATTTTTCTTTACCCTGTCTCTGCAATAATCTCTGGTGCAACGTAGGTAGGTGTTCCACAGACGGTATACAGTGGTCCCTCCACTACAGTGGCAAGGCCAAAGTCCCCCAGTTTCAGAGACTTTGTACCATCTGGATATTCACACACCTATGGAGAGAGAAATCGTTCCTTTAATATCATAAGTGGAAATGCTAAATGTGTGTTTGGAAATGGTTTAGAGTTTCTATGTCCACAGCTTTCTGATTCTCCTTTCCCTCTGGGTTAAAACGTGCTTGTACAATGCTGTCCAAACATGTAAAATTGTGATATTTGTGATTTTTTTAGTTAGTAAACACTTTTTTAAATACTATAAACATATCACTATGAAATATTTTATTCCATATTTTAGTACTTGTGGAGGATGAAGAAGTACTCTATACTTTGGACCATGCTTTATTAAATTTCTAGTAACATGGCCATTACATTTTCATTTTTCAGGAGATAATATCGTAAACCAAATCTGTCCCAATTAGATAAACAGGACTTAACGTTTTCTTCTTTAATCTTGCTTCAGATTTAAAAAAATTTCTAAGATGTGGAGTAAGATTTGACTGACTGATGAGTCTTACTTGCATTCAGAGACACAGATAATGTAACCAACTGCTCAGACTGAACTTCTGAGATGTGGAAAAATGGCATATTCATTATCTGTAAACCTTATCCAATTCAGGGTCGCAGTGGGTCCAGTGCCTACCTGGAATCATTGGGCGCAAGGCGGGAATATACCCTGGAGGGGGCACCAGTCCTTCACAGGGCAACACAGACACACACACACACATATTCACTCACACACACACCTATGGACACTTTTGAGTCGCCAATCCACCTATTAACGTGTGTTTTTGGACTGTGGGAGGAAACCGGAGCACCCGGAGGAAACCCACGCGGACACAGGGAGAACACACCAACTCATCACAGACAGTCACCCGGAGCGGGAATCGAACCCACAACCTCCAGGTCCCTGGAGCTGTGTGACTGCGACACTAACCTGCTGCGCCACCCCAAATGGCATATTATTAAATTATATTTAGTGGTTGAGACTTTGTGTGATTTTCTGTTAAATATATTACCTATGTTTTCTTAATAATTCATTGTTGTTAAAACGTTGCACTGTAATATTTTGCAACTAAATTAACAGTATTAAAAAATGACGATTTGAAACTTGTGGAATGTAGTATGTGTATGTATTCCCAATCATGCCTGTGTGTGTGTATGTGTGTGTGTGTGTATACCAGCAGGTTCTCTGGTTTAATATCTCGGTGCACTATGCTCATGCGGTGCAGGTATCTGAGAGCTCCAGTCAGATTGTAGACCATAGCACTGGCATCTCTTTCTGTATACTTTGTGGAAGAGGTGATGGCATCAAACAGATCTCCTCCCTGCAAATCACACACACACACACACACACACATATCACTGGAGCATTCTGTTACACATAAAAACCACAAAATTAGTCAAGCCTATTTTTCCTATAATACTGAAATGTACATTATTTTAAAGACACTATTTAAAAGACACAAACTGTAAGTGTTATGATGACTGTACTTTTTAAGCTTGGGATGGAAACGGTCTTGTTCTTGAGTGTCTGGGTTACAGTTGCAAACTTTAAAGCAGAAATGTCAAATCCCTTTGCAATGATCTAAATTTAACAAACAAAGCCTTGACTGTAGTCCAGTTACTGTTCACCGCAGTGAGAGCAGTGACACTACCTTAACCAGCTCCATGACCAAGTAGAGCTCAGTAGGAGTGTCCACCTCCTCGATGAGCATGATGATACTGGGGTGCCGGACACGTCGCAGTATTGCCACCTCATTGGCTATAAGGTGCTCCTGTAAAAGGTCAATCCACCAACATTAAATGATATTTAGGTTCTGTAACATTAAGAAAAACCTATATATTTCAGATGAAAATACATGTAAATAAATATCAACACATTGTTGCCTTAAAATTAAAATCAAGTTACATCTTATAATGCTTGTGTAAGTTTACATGAATAGTTAATCAATAAACTTATAGGTATATTGTATACACTTATTTGTATGAATATTAATATATTATCTGACCTTCCCACTGCATTTGGCCTTGTCTATGATCTTCAGAGCATATTCCTGCCCAGTGGCCCTTCACACACACACACACACACACACACACACACACACACACAGAAATCATTAATGTTGCCATAAATAGTCCTCATTCATAAACATGCTTTAGAGGACAAATGTCTTGCTTGAGGACACATCAGTTAATGTGTGTGTGTGTGTGTGTGTGTGTGTGTGAGAGAGAGAGCGTGAGTGAGTGAGTGAGAGAGAGACGAAAGTTTGCAGGGTGGAGACATGTTTGATGATATTTACCTTTGTTTCATAAAATTATATAAAACAAATGAATAAAATTGAATATTACTAAACAATTTGACATGGTTTGAGTCTTTTGAGAAGATTTAAGCTGCAACTGGAACAAAGTTAGGGTTCAGTTTGCCATGGCTTTTTATCTAACATTAGCCTTGCAGCTCTGACACAAAGTTAAAAATGTACTCTTAGAAAAACAAAAACATAATGAGTGTTTGATTATAATGGGTATGACTCTTGGAATAATTGTTCCCAATCAGTCTGTCACTAATAAACACATAACAACATGCTCACAATGCCCTTTGCTCATCCAATGGAAGCATATAAGTAATTCATTCATTATTCATTCATCTTTTGTAAATGTCACACGTTCACTTTCAGGGAGGTGGTCTGGTTACGTGATTAACATTTGTCGGGGCACGGCTAACGTTACTGACGATACTGAATGGCTTAAAGAGCAGAATGAATCTCCCACTGTAACATTAAAGTAGCAATCTGTAAAATATTTACTGGTATCTCTGCTAGTTGTGCTGAAGCAGTATATTCTTTGATACATCTTTGAGTGCCCAGTCCCGAGCAGAGTTAAAGTCTTGAATACAAAACTTGTGAAAAAGAAGCAAGGATCTGCCTCCTATATTAGGGTGACGAGACGTCCTCTTTTACCCGGACATGTCCTCTTTTTTAGACTTAAAAAAATGTCCGGGCGGAATTTCACAAACGTCCGGGATTTTGTTTTTCTAGAGCTTACATAGAACTTCGAGAAGTTTCGTT
Organism: Hoplias malabaricus; assembly: GCF_029633855.1. NCBI lineage: Eukaryota > Metazoa > Chordata > Actinopteri > Characiformes > Erythrinidae > Hoplias > Hoplias malabaricus. Next base: position 13,979,473 of record NC_089804.1, read on the forward strand.
CACAAGCTAGTCCCTCCCTCCCCTACTCCGATTGGTTCGCTTGAGTGAGAAGGGGGCGTGGTGAAGTAGCCTACAATCTTCTGATTGGACGGTCTGACTGTAGAGCTACCGTTATTGGTCGATAACATTCTCTGTAACATTTAATTGGTCAGTCTGCATGTCTGTAGTCCTTGTTTACGTCAGGCAAAGCTCAGGTACCTACCCTCATCTCGAGCAGCTATGCCGAAACATAAATGTAAGTTCTCGGATGAATTAAAAAAGAAATTCCCATGTTTTGTGTAGCAAATAAAGGTGTAAAGGACCTAAAAGCACACATAGGTTCAGCTAAGCATACAGCGGCAGCGAGGGGCGTGACCTCAAGCACAATAATTGAACACAATAATTGTGAATCAGCAAAAAAATCTGCCTCCTAAAACTACATCTGTGTTGGAAGGGAAAACTGATTGAAGTAATTTGGTCTAGTCGAAATATTTAAGGTGGATCTGGACAGTTAAAGCATGTAAATACTGGGGAAGTGGTGGCTGCTCGTTCACCACTCTTTTGCGTGGAAAAATATTTTAAACATTAGCTTTCTGTTTCACAGACCACAGTGAGTGTTTTCAATCACAGTCTCAATGAAAACATAAATACTGGGAGGTATATGAAGATTTGGTTTCTTTCCTTAAATAGAGCTGACCATTCAAGACAAGTTCACTAATATTCGTTTCCCACCGTTTCCACACACCACCCGTTTTTCTTATGCTACATATTTTTGTTCATCACCAGGTTTCATATGCTACTCGTTGTCTTACTCCACCTGGTTTCATACGCGAACCCTTTTTGTTCCCCATAGTTTTTGTTCACCACCCATTTTCATACTTCACCTGTTTTAACTCCACACTCGTTTCTGCACTCCACAGGATTGTGTTCTGGGTTTTGTTTATTCTAGAAATAGTCATGTTTAAGGTTAGACTGAGTCTTCACATATTTAATGGAAGTCCATCTTATGTTCCCTGAAACCACAGAGGCAAGACTCTCTCTCTCTCTCTGTGTGTGTGTGTGTGTGTGTGTATATTTTACAGTTCCATACCTCTCCACGCATTCTTTAACCACAGCAAAATTTCCATCTCCAATGACTTTTCCCACTTTGTATTTTTCTGTGATAATGGAGGACTGCACTTTATTCCCATTCACTGTGCGAGAGAGAGAGAGAGGGAGAGAGCGAGAGAGAGAGAGAGAGAGAGAGCGAGAGAGAGAGAGCACGCGCAAGACAGACAGTCACAGACACAAACAGAAAAAGGAAGTCAGTAAGAAGAGCAACATCTTTGTGTCCTGTTACATCATATAATCTATAGTATTCCATACAGTATAAAAGTAAGGTATAATTATGAATATATTATAACCACAGTATAAATATAAATATATTATTATTTATTAGAGAGAGAGAGAGAGAGAGAGATTCAGAGTACATTAAATTAATGGCAATTCATTATATTTGGAAATATATTTTTTCCCTAACTGTTTGACTATAGATCAAGTTCTGCCAAAGCTGAGAATAGCATTAATACATACACAAGTTATAGACAGAGCATATAGCACTTTAGAAGACAATGCCTTATAATTATACACTACAGGTTCATCTCAAAAGAAATATCGTAAAAAAGTTGATTTTTGTTCATAATTTAATTCCAATGGTATATTTAATTAATTACATGTAAAGTGACTTATTTCAAGCCTTTTCTATTGTACTTTTGATCACTACGGCTGAAGCTCATGAAAATCTAGTATATCAAATTATTAAAGTGTTTCATCTTGTATTTGAGTAAATTACTATTCAAATTTCAGGTAAATTATCTCTAGAGAATCAGAGGGTCACTGCTGAAAAGGCTGGCTGTTTGTAGAGAGCTGTATCAAAGCTTATTAATAGGATGTACTCTGGAGGGGAAAATGTTCACAAGCAACAGAGATGACCACAGACTTTAGAGAATTTTCAAGGAAAGTCGATTCAAGAACTTCACAAGGATTTTACTGAGGCTGGTGTCAGTGCATCAGGAGCCACCACACACAGACGTCTCCAGGACAGGGGCCACAACTGCCACATGCCTAATATAAAACCAGAGAGTCTGGAGGAAGAGTGAGAGGCTCAGAAGTCCAGACTGATGTTTCCGCAGTCTGTGATGGTTTGAGGTGCCTTTGTCGTCTGCTGCAGTTGCTCGACTCTGTTTAATCGAATCCAAAGTCAAGACAGCTGTCTACCGGGAGATTTTAGAGAAGTACGTGCTTTCATCGACTGACAAGCTTTATTTGCTTTTCCCAGTTCCTTTTCCAGCAGGACCTACCACCTGGTCACATACCAAAAATACTACCTAATCGTTTGCTGACCATGACATTATGAGCTGGGTTTATCAGCCAAAATGCCATAATTTATGGTAAAGGGTCCCCAACCAATTATTCAGCGTATTAAAGGACATGGTTGTCACAAGTTGGACATTCATTTATTCATTCATTCGTCTGTAACCCCTCTGAAGCCTACCCAGAGTCATTGGACGCAACGGGCGCAAGGCAAGAACATACCCGAAGGGGACACCAGTCCTTCACAGGGCGACACACACACACACTCAACTAGCAACATGTGTTTTTGGACCGCTGGGAAGGAAACTGGAGCACCCAGAGGAAACCCACACGGACACAGGGAGAACACACCACACTCCTCACAGACAGTCACCCGGAGGAAACCCACACGGACACAGGGAGAACACACCACACTCCTCACAGACAGTCACCCGGAGGAAACCCACACAGACACAGGGAGAACACACCACACTCCTCACAGACAGTCACCCAGAGGAAACCCACACGGACACAGGGAGAACACATCACACTCCTCACAGACAGTCACCCAACGCAAGTTGGATAATTCCATATTATATATCCTTTTCTCTTTGATATTATGAAATATTTTATTATTTGGGATTTATTACACTTGTGCTCATGATTTAAAAGCCATACAATTCAAATGTAAAACAAACCAAGGCTTAAAACATGTCACTTTTCAAGTCTTGTTTAAATTGAGTGTAGCTTTATTATGTACAGAGTATATAGCACTTTCATTGTAAAGTAGTTGAAAAAAAATTATTTGCTATTAATTCTTACTCTTAATTAATTAATTAACTCTCTCTCACACACACACACAAATGTGCATACCTCACAAACTCAATCTCCCTGGGGTTTACGTGATCAGAGCTGTGATTTACGCAACTAGACTCTGCCATATGTTTCAACATGTGCAGCAGCAACCGCACTTATTTGTGGATGTGTGTGTGTGTGTATTACCTTCTGGGCTCAGGTCTTCTGCTCCGTTCAGTTCCCCAGAGGGGGGAGGGGAGGGAGAAACATGGCGGGAAGAGATCTACACAGAGAGAATATGAAGTCCGGTCAGGTGTTGATTACGGTTAAATATAAGACTTGTCAACATTGGAACTAAATGTAGAGGTTCAGGCCCTTGGTGTGACACAAACAGCAGTGTATTACACAGACACTACACAAAGGGCCAATACACCTCAGTGTAGAACAAGGACCAATACACCTCAGTGTTGAACAAGTGCAGACTTTAAAATGGTATTATGGCATTTGGCAGATGTCCTCATCAAATCAATTCAAATATATTTATATGATGCTTTCTATAATCAGATGTTCTCACAAAGCAACTTTTGAGAAATCAGGAACTGAAAGAAAAGCCCCATTTGAGGAAGCCTAAGACAACGAGGAAACGCTCCTTAGAAGACGGAGAAAGAAACCTTGTGGAGTGTCTCGGTTCTTGGAAAATGGGATAGAGCCAACGGGGTTCACCCCAAGAGTCACAAGGGGCAGGGGTCCGACTCTGGTCAAACAGTGTATTTATGTAATCCAGATCAAAGCTTAACAGCTTTATTTAACAACTTTCACATTACAGTGTTCGAAATCTCCAAGTGTCCAAAGACGTATGAGGGCAGGGAGTTCACAATTCACAATATACACAAACCAACCAGAAACCACTTTGAACACACGTACTGCAGCCTTCTCTCACACTCTCTTAAACACATATGTGTTTACCTTCAGACTTCGCTTACTTCCTGGACTAGTGGGAGCTGATTTTACCGTTGGGGTCTGACCTTCTGTAACATCACTCCCTTAAAAAAAAAAAAAAAGCAGAAAAATCAGGACAGTACACGATGATATAGTTATATCCACAACTCTCTCCCTGACCATAGCCCTTCATGAGAAATGCTGAAAGATATATTCAATAACATGTAATTCAACAGAGAATATTTCAGTCAACACTTGGTAATGTAGGATGTAGGACCTTGTGTGAAAGTGTAAATTTGCTGGTCATCACCTGACAGTGGAGATTTTGACCTGGTCACGTCGGGGATTTTGGGACCAGCCAATTTAATGGGAGCCGATGACTTTGATGTTTTCATCTTACACTCTGAGAGAGGGGAGAATAGTTATTATACAGTTATTGTGGTGTATCTGCATGTGTAGAAGTGTATTTGAGAACTGCTTTTCAAAGGTTTTGGGACTCAGTTTAACTTGCAATTTTGCTAATACATTTCTCTTTTTGTTAATAAATATTGGGCCTGTGCAAATGTAAAGGTAATAGCAGATGTTAACTTTTATGCCTGACTTTACCAAATAAATACAAAGGCTTTTTTTTTTTACACATAGAGTTTGAAAACAGAGGTGTTATAATATTATATATCACTGTATGCGGTGCCTCATGTGTTCAGTGTGTGTCACCGTTAACGAAGGCAGCAGGCGAAGGTTTTCCTGTATGTCCAATAGCTGCGTCATCCTGGGCATAACGGAACTTCTCCAGACCACACGCGATGAACACATCGTCGTCTCCGAAAAAATCCTGAAGACTTGTCAGCTGTGAAGATTTAGAAAAGATTTAGAACAGTCAGCCTTTTTATCATAACAGAAACCGAGCCTGCTTCTGGAGCCTAATTTTGGGGCTGATCATTACCTGCAGGTGCTATGTCTGCACAACATAGCACTTTAATAACATCACACTTCATAATGCACATATGCTGCAGTCTTTTTTGACACATTGCTGTGCACTGCAGGAAGTGTAGGGGTTAATACTTACACTGGAGTGTGCAGTTGTCACATTTTTTGCATTCTTGAGAATGCAATGTTGAACATCTGAGTACTGAATGTTTAATTACAGGAGAGTAATTAGTTCTGTTTGTTTCAAAACACTGCAGTATAATTTAGGGAACGGTGAATCATTGTTTTTTGTTTATAGCATTACACGTACAATCAGTCGGTTCCTACATTTCATACCTAAGTAAAGCAAAATACAGTGGAAACTCTACCTACGAACTTGATCCGCTCCGTGACCCGGTTCGTAAGTGGAAAAGTTCGTTTCTCGTGTCAATTTTCCCCGTTTAAAATAATGGAAAAGCAATTAATCCATTCCAGCCCCCACCCCGAAAGTCACCCTTTTTGCACTGATATATGTTTACAACACTCAATAAAAAAAGAAATACAGTGGTAACAGTAATAAAAAAGAAATAATAAAGTTTGAAGTGGTTACACATCGCTACTTTGAAGACGTGACGACTGGCTGGAGGAGTAACACAGGCACTGGCTGAATGACGGGAGGTGAGGGTGGGTGGAATAACGGAGAGTAGGTGGTGAATGTGGGGAGACGAAGCGTAGATACGGCTTAACTTAGCACGAATTTCGATGTCTGCTATTTACACTAATGCTAAATTGTTAAAGCTACAATGTGCTAATCTTAAAAGCTCACTCAAGTCTGGGCGCTGGGAGACTCGCCTATTGGGGTCAGTGGCCATTTCCAGCCGTCGGCTCGGCGGAGGCTCGGGTTCGTTTCTAGAGTCGTGGTTCGTTGGTGGAGGCAAAAAATATTCAAATGCCCGGTTCGTATCTCGGAAAGTTCGTTAGTATAGGCCTTCGTTAGTAGAGGTTCCACTGTATCATGAAGCATAATGTTCATTAGCAAAGCCTATTTAATATCCTGTTATTATAATTTCCCCACATCATCCACTAAATGATTGTGTTGTAAGGGTTTGGGAAGTGAAGGAAATGGCTGAAAGCATGGGTCACGTGGTTTGTGTAATAAAATGTCAGGACACAGAAGGAGTTGTTACAAAATAAAGGATTCGCGTCAGCCTTTACTGGTTGTTTGAAGTTGTATGAAATCATTTGGGACTTCAGTGACCTTCTTTGTTGACATTTTGTCATTTTAATTTGCTCAGTGTGGAGTTAGTACAATGTCAGCAACCAGGCTTTAGGTGGCTGCCTCTGATTAGTTGTTCAGCGTCATACGAGAGTGCTAAAATATGCCGAACGAGGCCAATCTTGCACAATTGCATTGTAAAGATGACTCAGGACAGGAATATTCATCACTGGCTTTGAACATATTTGTGCATGAGAATTACTCTTATGCAAATGAACTTAACTCAGCAGATAAAAATGTGTTTTATTCCAAAGAGCCACTGGGTGAGTTTGTCGGCAGTTGCCAGGAGAAACAGGCAGTTTTGCTGATGAGGTACAGGAGCTTGCGCGAACACACACACACACACACACGCACACACACACGCACACACACACGCACACACACACGCACACACACACTTCCATCTGACCAAGAACAAATGAGTCTTTCAAGGATTCCCCTCCTTCTCTGCAGTAGAAAATGTGTGGCATACAAATGAACCTTGGGCTTCTCCTCTAACACACACACACACACTTGTGCTTTCTCTCTCTGCTGAGGCATTCAGTGAGTTCGCTCAAGAGAAGAGGAGAGGAGAAAGGTTACCATGGCAACCAGACTGCAGCCGGAGTCGCTGGTGTGTTGGTTTTTTTTTGACAGAACTGGGGTTTCTCCAGCTCAATGCGTACCCTCAGCCACACACACACTGTACACGCCCATTGCTGTCTGGGGGTAATGCTATCATACGGCGGATTATGTGAGTATTGTGGATAACTAGTGGGTAACTGGCACATAGACAGAGAGGGAGATACTGTGATAGGAGGAATGGGTCTGTAGACTATATATCTTCCTTCTCCTTATACAGACCTAGTCAGGACTCGACAGACAGTATCAAATACACTCCCTATTGTCATCTATGGTCTCCTCTATAACTGACAAATAAAGATAAGAACTTTGAAAATGTATACTATATTACAGAGGTTAGGCCCTAAAGGCTGGACGAAGACAAAAGGCTGATCCTACACTAAATGAAGGTTCTGAAGACTACAGAGAATAGTTGTGATTACTAAAGACTGAACACAGAATAAAGGCTGTAACACTAAGGGTTTATTGACTGCAGGACACTCACCAAATACTGACTGGGAGCTCTAATGACCTTAATGGAACACAAAGTAATAATTGTGATGCTTCACTGACCATTTTTCCTCATTCCTACACCCAGGCTCAGCACTGCAGAAACTGCACTATGTAAAATTTGGAGGAGAGAACCTCCCCTTTGAATTCAGTACAGTGCTGTGAACATGAATTACACTCTAGGGGGAGCCCCAGGAGCACACAGTGTTCCTTTAAAGTCTGGGGGGAAAAAAAGAAATAGAATTCTTAAAGCACAACCAAAACTGGCCAAAGGCTCTGAGGACAAAACCGAGACTTATCAAGCGCTGTAGGGACAGATCAAAGACAGAGGTGTCCAAAAACAGAGTGGACAACCATTGAAGGGTCTATAGATGTAAAACTGTTGCACACTTCCTCCACTACTGGAACTGTAAAGCTCAATAACTGAATAACTCCTTAGAGAGTTCACCAACCCAAAGACACACACACATACCTGCTTCCCATCTAGTGTGTAGAGCTTCTTCACAGCTCCAGAGTCCAGTTTAATGGCTTCGGTGATGTCAGCCAGCACCTGCTCGAATGAGTGAGCCGTCTTTTTGTTCAGCAGGATCCTGACGGCCTTCCGCGGCTTCACCCCGCTGCGGATTACAGTCACCAACTTTGGTTTGATGAAGTCTTTACTCTCCCTGCTCTGACCGCCACCTGAACCCTGCCGTCCAGTCCCAAACCCTGACCCAGCCATCCGAGAGCCCCAGTTAGGGTTCACGTTCTTATTGTAGTCCACCTTCTTGTAGGGTTCATTAGATGCACAGACATAGCTCTCACCTGAAAAACAATAGGTTTAGAACAAAGATTTTTACCACTGGTCATTAACGGTATTCTCATACATATTCATTGATTTCTTATTAAACTGTTGTGTGTACTTACTCTGTATCATAATAATCAGAAAGTTTAAAAGCAACTTTATTAACATGAGAATGAGATTCTCCGGATCTGTAGAAGCTGCTCTGTAACCAGATCTCTGTTTAAATACAGGACGCCAGAGCCCACCTATATCCCTGGGCAAAAGGTAGCAACACAACCTGGTCAGGATGCTAGTCCATGGCAGGACATCACATACTCACCCAGTCACTCATCTACTCACACTTATGGGCAATTTCATACAGCCAACCCACCTACAAACAAGCTTTTGATTGGTGGGGGGCGGGGGGACGGACAAACACCCAAAGGAAACCTGCGAAGACCAGGGGAGAACACACAAACTTCTGGAGTCCAGATTAGGAACCTCTGAAATAGGGGCCTGAAATGGGAGTACAACCTGGGAGCTCCTGAGGACTGGAGAGAAAACTGCTGCCCTATTGTCAAAGCTCAGGAGTAAACTGGTCCCCTCCACGACATTCTGAACTTGTTGCAATGTTTCAAAAAAAGCTAAAAGATTTCATAACATTTCAGAAATAAAATTTTGAACTGAGAATCCAAGCTGTCAGCTCCATTCAGTCCAAGCTCAGGCTTAATCTGCGACTGCACCATTATCGAGCAGAAATAGCTCCCTGGAGGCATCAAATCCCTGACTCTGGGATATAAAATCACTTTTGAATTCACTTTTGAAAACTAGAGCAATTGGTCTCCTCTGCTCCCAAACGTTTGCAGTGTGTTATCAAAAGAACAGGAGATACGGTGCAGTGGAACAAAAGTCCTTGTACCAACTTTTTTGGAACACATTGCAGGCATCTGAATGAAAATGGGAAAATATGAAATAAAGTCTATAAGTTTTCTCAGTTTCTACATTTGAAATATTATCCTTGTACTGTTTTCAATTATATATAGGGTTTCAATCATTTTACACCATTACATTCTGGTCCAAAGGGTTTTTTTTATAAATGGGCTGTGTACAGCGTGATTAGTGCTGTGTCTGTAATTGCTGGTGTATGGGCTATGACATTCTAGAATGGGGATTGTCTGGGGAAGTCCACTTCCCAATATTGATCTGTGAGAACTATTTGTGGTTCAGAACCACTGCAATCAATCTCTTTGGATTTATGCTCAGACAAGACACAGGGAGAGCGAGCAAGTGTGTGTGTGTGAGAGACAGTGAGAGAGTGAGTGAAAGATAGAGAGAGAGAGAGAGAGAGAGAGAGAGAGTGAAATAGAGAGAGAGAGAGTGAGAGAGAGAGTGTGAGAAAGAAAGTGAAACAAAGAGAGAGAGAGTGAGAGAGAGAGAGTGAAATAGAGAGAGTGTGAGAGTGTGTGAGAGAGAGAAAATGAAATAGAGAGAGAGAGAGTGTAATAGAGAGAGTGAAAGAGAGAGAGAGTGAGAGTGTGTGAGAGAGAAAGTGAAATAGAGAGAGAGAGAGAGTGTGAGATAGAGTGAAATAGAGAGAAAGTGAAATAGAGAGAGAGTGAAATAGAGAGAGAGAGAGTGTAATAGAGAGAGTGAAAGAGAGAGAGAGTGAGAGTGTGTGAGAGAGAAAGTGAAATAGAGAGAGAGAGAGAGAGTGTGAGATAGAGTGAAATAGAGAGAAAGTGAAATAGTGAGAGAGTGAAATAGAGTGTGAGAGAGAGAGTGAAATAGAGAGAGAGAGAGAGAGAGAGAGAGAGAGAGAGAGAGAGAGAGAGGCTTTCATTTTAGGCTAATGTTAAATTCCTGCAAACCTAAGCACTTAAAGGATTACAGCAAATGAAGGCACACACACACAGAGGCGTCGAGAAAAAAAGGAGGCAGAAAGACATGAAGAAACAGAAAACAGAAAGCAGGATAACTGTAAAATGTGAAGGAAGTGTAGCTGTGGTGTGAAACTAGAGATATCCCTGACTGTCCACAATGTCCAGACTGCTGACTGCAATCTTTTAACACGCTTAATAAGACGGATGACATTAATAAAAAGAGACGGCTTAGAGGGCAGGAGACGAGAGGAGAGAGGGGGACAAATCTCTTCCCTTTTCCCAGAAAAGAACAGAAGAATAGAAGATGAGACTCTGCTAAGGGTTGGATTTATTTATCTGAAACTACATTACTCCAGGGCTCTGTTGTGCTTTGAGGCTCATGCAGATGAGCGTCTGCTTCCTCACGGCTGATAGTGCAGGTGATTTTCGTCTTAAGAGCCAAGGTCAGACGCGGTGCGATTTTAGACCTCAGTCTTTGGGCTTCAAGGTCTTATGATAAGTAATAAATTTATGTCCCCTTCATGAAGATTTATTGACGTAGTTGATTCGAATCACTACGACCACAAGGCACTAATCACTGTGAGGCCTCCCCCTCTCAGTGCGGTCTCAGGAGACGTGCAGAGATCAGCAAATCTAAATCCGGCCATTTTAAAGTGGTAATAAAATGTCCATAACACACACAGACAAACACACTATATTTAAAGTGCATATACACCATCAGAACAAAAGATACGGCAGGGGTACATTATTGGTCGCTAAAGGTGACTTCTAAAAGTCATGGAGATTAAATGTGGTTTAGGAAATTAACACAATTTAAAAATTCATTCATTCATTCATTATCTGTAACCCTTATCCAGTTCAGGGTCGCGGTGGGTCCAGAGCCTACCTGGAATCATTGGGCGCAAGGCGGGAATACACCCTGGAGGGGGTGCCAGTCCTTCACAAGGCAACAAAGACACACACACACATTCACTTATTTTTACAGTCTACAGTTCCAAGGACCTGGAGGTTGTGGGTTTGTGTCCCGCTCCGGGTGACTGCCTGTGAGGAGTGTGGTGTGTTCTCCCTGTGTCTGCGTGGGTTTCCTCCGGGTGACTGTCTGTGAGGAGTGTGGTGTGTTCTCCCTGTGTCTGCATGGGTTTCCTCCGGGTGACTGTCTGTGAGGAGTGTGGTGTGTTCTCCCTGTGTCTGCATGGGTTTCCTCCGGGTGACTGTCTGTGAGGAGTGTGGTGTGTTCTCCCTGTGTCTGCGTGGGTTTCCGCCGGGTGACAGTCTGTGAGGAGTTTGGTGTGTTCTCCCTGTGTCTGTGTGGGTTTCCTCCGGGTGACTGTCTGTGAGGAGTGTGGTGTGTTCTCCCTGTGTCTGTGTGGGTTTCCTCCGGGTGACTGTCTGTGAGGAGTGTGGTGTGTTCTCTCTGTGTCCATGTGGGTTTCCTCCAGGTGACTGTCTGTGAGGAGTGTGGTGTGTTCTCCCTGTGTCTGTGTGGGTTTCCTTTGGGTGACTGTCTATGAGGAGTGTGGTGTGTTCTCCCTGTGTCTGTGTGGGTTTCCTCTGGGTGACTGTCTGTGAGAAGTGTGGTGTGTTCTCTCTGTGTCTGCGTGGGTTTCCTCCGGGTGACTGTCTGTGAGGAGTGTGGTGTGTTCTCTCTGTGTCTGCGTGGGTTTCCTCCGGGTGACTGTCTGTGAGGAGTGTGGTGTGTTCTCTCTGTGTCTGCGTGGGTTTCCTCCGGGTGACTGTCTGTTGGGAGTGTGGTGTGTTCTCCCTGTGTCTGCGTGGGTTTCCTCCAGGTGACTGTCTGTGAGGAGTGTAGTGTGTTCTCTCTGTGTCTGTGTGGGTTTCCTCCAGGTGTGTGTCGCCCTGTCAAGGACTGGCGCCCCCTCCAGGGTGTGATCTTGCCATGCGCACAGTGATTGCGGGTAGGCTCCGGACACACCGTGACACTGAACTGGGAAATCGCTTACAGGCAATGAATCAGAGCATTTGACCTATTGCTTGATTGATCAGGACGTAAAACAATTTTCAAGAAATATAGCAAAAAGCATTTTATTAAAATAAATAAATAAAAAAAACATTCCGTAAGGATAGTGTAAGTTTAGTGTTAAGAATAGGGTTAAGGTTATGAAATAGGGCTAATTTTACACGTTTAAGATTGTAGTTTTATATGTAAGAAAATGTAAAATTGTATATAATGTCCCCACAGAGCATGGAAACAAACACTGCGTGTGATTTGCCCAAGCCACGTGTTCTCCAGCGTCCCCCACCCCCTCCTTTTTTCTTTTTCTTTTATTCTTACCCTCCAACAGCTCGTCGAGGTTCGCGATCTTCTTCGCTCCGTCCACGGTGTAGATCGCGCGCACTCCCTGCGGCAGGTGCAAGCTGTCGGCGAGCGCGCGCGTCAGCTCGGCGAACAGCGCGTCCAGCGAGCGGCAGCGGTCCGTGGACACGGCGTACACGAGCCCCGTGAAGTAGCGGTCCCCGTTCCGATAGAAGCGCACCTTGCGCGCGCGCTTCTCTGAGGTGAGGGCGCGCAGAGTGCGCGTGCGGTAGAAGCTGCAGTTGGCGCTGTGCGCGGGACTGGGCGCCAGGCTGCTGGCGCGAGAGCCGCTCGGAGAGCCGGTGCTGGTGCCGGTGGCGGCGGTGCCTGAAGCGCGCGCCGTACGCCGCACTTTATCGCGCTCATCGAAGTGCTCGAGCTCCACGCTGCGGCTCAGCGCCATGATTCCTCTTCCTCCTCCTCCTCCTCCTCACAGACCAAATTCAGCCGCGCGGGCCGCTTTGCTCATCAGCCCCGGTGTCTCTCCTTTACACACACACACATATACACACCTCTCAAGCACACACACACCTGGGAGGAATGAAATAAACTGTTAGAGTGTGCAGCCATCATTTTACAACACACACACACACACACAAACGTCACTGCAGAGAGCACACTTCCAATGCTCCACAGCCCGGTGCTAAGGAGATATACTCATCTCGCTGACGCCCGGCACTGGGCATGTTGGACTCTATGTGCAGCTGCTCCAGAGCACCCCGTTTTGTTTCCTGCCTCCCTGTGGTGGTTCTGCAGGCTGAGCCTCAGTTGTACACAACTGAACTCATGTCCCCAGTCAATGTGTATTAACGGAACTGAACTCATTCATTATGAAGGGTGTCTACACACTTTTGGACACGCAGTGTATTTTGAGGGTAGTGCTTTTTGCCTGGGAGCAGCTCTCGCGCACAATGTCCTGAGAGAGGAGAATGCATAAATACCTAAATAATGCATACTGTAATGCATTTTCCCCATACTGTGCTACTCTCTTGTAGCGACCACACACACACACACACACACCCCTCGCCTTACACACCCTGCTCGTGCCGGTTGTCCGGTGAGCATCACTCACGCTGAGCACAAAAGGCACTGCCCTCGCGCCGTCTTTCTCTTTAAGAGGCTCCTCGCGCCATAGCACGACCTGACAGAGACCATGGAGTCATCAAATCATCCCCGCGCGCCCGGGCTGAGCAGAATAATCCAGATTATTCCCGTTCTGCAGCGGCTCTGTGGCGGATGAGCGAGCCGAGTCGGTGATTGATGACTCGGTGCGTACAGCCTCGAGCACCCGGCGGAAAAAACGAGAAAACAAACGGGAATCAATCTCTCTCTCTCTCTCTCTCTCCTCTACGGCTGTTCGCAGGTACAGGTGCGGGTTCTCGGCTCCTTCGCTCGTTCACCGGGCAGCATGGCCGCTGAAGGCTCGGGAGCACGCAGTCTCGCTCAAGCAGGTGAGACGGGAGCGCGCATCTTCTGCCCGGAGAATCAAGAGCATTCCGCTGGGTCCTAGTGCAGCACGCGTTACAGGCGGTGGACGAAGGAGGTTTATTATCGTCACACGAAGAAAACATGTCAAAGTCTCTATATCTTTCTATCAGTCTGTCTATCTATGGCATCAATAAAGTCGTATTTATCTCTAAGTCTATCTTTCTATTCTATCTTGTCCTTCAAAGCTCGAATGTTCTCGAATCTTCGAGAATCTCGAAAGCGTTTTCTTAAACTGAAGCATTCGCCTGGGTTTTATTCGAATCTTCAGTTCACCTCAGGAGCGCTGCACCGTTTAAAGTGGAACGGAGAATTCACATAAGCTCGTGTTTAATGTGGTTTTTATAAACTGAACCTTCACTTTTAACCAGATTCACCCCATTTAACTGCTTATAAAGCACCTACTGTCCACCGTCCATAAGAGGGCAGCGTCGTCTTTTTAAAGCAGGTCAGAAAACCTACTGCCATTCAAAGGTACATTGATTTGAAACCAATTGTCACACCGCAGATCCGCGCAATCACCAACAGGAGGCGCCCTACTCCTGACCCTTCACTCCGTCTCATCTACATGCACACGCTCCTCTCTCTCTCTCTCTGTCTCCCTCTGAGAGAGAGCACATATCTATTTTAAACTGAGCTCAAACATTTCAGAAGTCAATTCTAAAGAAGAAATAAATAGAATAGTTTTATCTCGGAGGCAGATGGCCCGTTTTGGATTGGATTAAATGTTGACAGGGAATCTTTCAAAGCCTCTGCTGCAGATTAGGCTCCTACTGAACTCAGGTGATCCCACCCAGTTTCAGATCAGGGATGAATGCCTCAGTACCTTTTTTTGTACACATTCATTCTTGTTTACCTTCAGTTTAAGCCAATAAGCCTACGTTGCAAAGCAAAAATTTAACACACACACACACTCAACTCTGGACTGAGTGTGAATTTCTGCTTCAGGAGCATTTTAATATTTTAAGACAGGAGTCACCTAACTCTACAAGCTTGGAGGAGATGGGCTTAGGGCCTAACTGCTTATGGACTAACTCAGGGGTCGGCAACCTTTACCACTCAAAGAGCCATTTGGACCTGTTTCACACAGTAAAGAAAACACTGGGAGCCACAAAACCCTTTTGAAATTTTTAATGAAATAACACTGCGCATAACAGGATCTTTTTGCCTTTGTGCTATGTATAAACAAACTATACTGTGTTACATTTATGAAATCAATGAACGACTGCATACATACATACATTTTCTTTTCCGCTTCTCCATTTCAGGGTCGGGGTGAATGAACGACTGCAGAGAAAATGAAATAACATTTCTGCATGCCTCTAAGTATCACCGTCCAATCAGCGTTAGATGCCTCTTTTTTGGGCAAATTCAAGAGGGTGGAAAATTGCCCCAGACTCTTCTCATAAGCTCTCATGTTAAGGCTCTTGTTTTTGAACTGAAGATACATTCAGTACATTCTCAGTAGGCTCCGGGAACCCTCGCCTCAACATACTTTCGTCATATACAAGGTGAGGCGTCTTCCAAATGACCCCCTACTCTATTCTCTACATTTCTCACTATGTAGTGAAGTATATAGTGAATTGGGCACAATCCTGTACAGATACCCGGAGCAGTCAGAGCGATCTGGTCAGTACGACTTCCGTAAACTCTATAATACTTTTTACTCTGGAACTCCGGCACCTAAAATAAAACATCTGAAGACCGAATAGTGAAAAATGTATAGAATTTTATGAGTAGTGCTGAAGCTGGACTCTCTTTAAAACGTCTGTGTGGGCGACTCAACGGCAGTTTGTTTGTTTATGACCACAGTTAACTGTTGATTCGCTGTAGAGGCAAAGTAACTTTATTAAAGAAGACCTTTATAATGAACTCCTGGATAAAGCTCTTCACAGACACTAGTGTGTAAATAAAGAGAGCGCTTTATGAATCTAGTGGTTACTGGTGGTATTTCTTCATGAGGTGACCACAGAAATAAAACCCTTCGACATTGGATGACACTATCAAGTTAGATTTCTGATTAATTTACACAGTGCAATGTGCCAGTTGTCTAGATGGCTAGCTCTTAATTTACCCACTTAGCAAGCCATCATCCCAGCCATTAGCCCCCTGAGAGATTTGGCAGGAGTGGCAACTGCTGAAATGTCTCAGTCACTTCTCATTTTCTCACCAAAGTCTCACCACAACATCCACAGAACATCATGAGTTAAGTTATTTTATTTAAGGTACATTAGGTCCATGACATCTCAAACATTTCATCCAGAACAACAACTTTGTCTTTTGATTTGTGCTCAACAACATTAACAAAGCATTTTAAGACACTTCAACGATAGTATGACACTTAAGACGATTGCAATGCAGACCACAGGTCACATGATGTTCAAGATTTGCATTTTACTTTCTTTTTTTCTCCCTTTCCGTGTGTTGTGCTCGTTAGAAGATGCTAAAATACAAAAACACTTATTTAAACGCTATCTAGATCCACTCTGAGGCGTACTATTGCAGAATTACCGTTACTGTAGTCCAACACAACAGCACTGCTATACTCCATTCACTGTACTTTAAAAATAATACAGTAATATCTTGACTTACGAGTTTAATTCGTTCGGTGACCGAGCTCGTAACACAATTTGCTCGTATGTCAAATTAAAATGAACTGAAATGCTATTTGTCCTTTACAGCCCCCCAAAAATACACCAATTGTTTTTGTTACTTGATTTTAAATAAGAAAATGTCATTTATAAATAACAAATAATGTACAAAAAATAGTAACATATAATAAAAGAGTATTTAAAGAAATAAACTGGTTCTATAAAGTATTTACCTTGAATATCAGAGAAAAATGGAGATGATTGGCTGCGGAGGTTGGGAACGTTTTTTTTTTTTGTGCTCTATCGCTTAACTTGTTCGCTAAACCGTTAATGCTAGCAATGCTACACAAACAGCCATACGACCAAGATACTTGCGCGGCAAGTCAAGGCCGTCATAAAAGATTAATGATAGGGGGTCTACGCTTTAAACGGGGGGGGGGTTAAAGCGTAGACCCCCTATCATTAATCTTTTATGTATCGTATCGCAGCAAATTTCTTTGACGAGGTACAGATTAAGCAAAGCCACAAGCACCTTTCAAGAGTTTCAGCTCTGTGACTCCATTGGCTGAACACTGAACGATGGACACATATCTCTGGCTACTGATTGGCTAAAATAAAAGTGACGACCAATGAAAATCTACAGCCCCCATAAAACAGACCTAACGACGTCCTTGCGGGAAGATAACTAAGGGAACTGAACGCTGGCTGGGATACTTAATGGCGGTTGGCATAAGCTCGCTCATAACTCAAATCTCGGCTCGCATCTTAAAGCAAAAAATTGACCGAGCGACGGCTCGTATGTTGATTCACTCGTAAGTCAAGGTCTCACTGTAGTTTGTTTGGAAGCACTTAAAAAGGGATAGTTTGGTTAAAGGAAAAAACACATTTACACAACAACTTCCCGTTTTACACAAATGTAGCTAATCACAAAGGCTTCAAGATGGCTGCTACATCTTGGCTAAAGTTAATTATCTGTTTTGTAGGATGATACAAGGTTTCTGTATCAAAATTGATAACCGGTATAATGTATTTACCCGTCATAGTAGACCGCCATCTCATTAGTGACTCTCACTAGGTGCGCATCCATTGTGCAAACACAGCGTGTATATTTCCATTAAAAAAATCAGGAAAATAAAGTAGGGTTTGATGCTCTGGAGCACCTCACATGAGCTTAAGGCCATCAGGCCCAGTGCCAAGCGTGGGCTAGAGGTGTATGAAGACCGCTCTCAGGCATTGTTAGCTACATTTCACTCCTAGCTTCAACGTAGAACTAATGTAACAACATTAACAACGCTTTTGGGAAAAGTGGAAAAACTGGGAAAAAATGAATTTCACGCAAACTATCCCTTTGATATAAGACAGGCTGATTGTCTTTATACTCATTTGGAAGCTGAACCCCTAAAGTAAATAAACTATTCAGGCTTTATTAGGATGAATCCTGTGTTACACTTGTTGTATGGCCTCTGTGGCCTATATCCATCTGATTCAGTGACATGACTCGCACCCTTTTAGCCTGTGTCCTAGACATCTAAACTCTACGATATAAAGTCTGTGCATAACAAGCCAGAAGATCCAGAACTTGTAAAGGTTTTAAAAGGTTTAAAGTCTAGATTTTGCACCATTGAAGAGATACAAGAAAATCACAAACGCACATCAAACACAATAGAAACACATCCAGACTGTTTTAGCTCTTTTTTGTTGTTATTGAGAGCCTGTTTTTGCCGGTAACCTCCTTAAATTAATGGCAAATATTTCATTGGGGTTTGTTTGTGTTTTTGTTCCTGTGTTAGTAAGTATGTCTGATAAATTTGACTTCAGTGTTGCCTTGAAACACGTGCATAAAAACGGATTAAAAATATGTATAAAACTGAATTAAATACAAATAAAATTGAATTCTTATGAACAACAAGCCAGTGATCACAAGATGACATACAATCATTCATAAAGTAAAGTAATATTGTATCAATGTAAATGGTCTTATCAGTTGCACGTAAATTAAGTCTGGTCTGTATTTCTACGTCAGTGTAAATATACTAGTATTTTTATGTATTTAAGTGAAACTACTGAATTACCATAGCTAGGTATTAATTATATTAATTATTATATTAATTAACAATTATTAATTGTTGTTGGCTGCAGTCATAAGCATCTAACTCATGTCTGTAGCTAGAGCGGCAAGGTGTCGCAGTCACACAGCTCCAGGGGCCTGGAGGTAGTGGGTTCGATTCCCGCTCCGGGTGACTGTCTGTAAGGAGTGTGGTGTGTTCTCCCTGTGTCTGCGTGGGTTTCCTCCTGGTGACTGTTTGTGAGGAGTGTGGTGTGTTCTCCCTGTGTCTACGTGGGTTTCCTCTGGGTGACTGTCTGTGAGGAGTGTGGTGTGTTCTCCCTGTGTCTGCGTGGGTTTCCTCTGGGTGACTGTCTGTGAGGAGTGTGGTGTGTTCTCTCTGTGTCTGCGCGGGTTTCCTCCGGGTGACAGTCTGTGAGGAGTGTGGTGTGTTCTCCCTGTGTCCGCGTGGGTTTCCTCTGGGTGACTGTCTGTGAGGAGTGTGGTGTGTTCTCCCTGTGTCTGTGTGGGTTTAATCCGGGTGACTGTCTGTGAGGAGTGTGGTGTGTTCTCCCTGTGTCCGCGTGGGTTTCCTCTGGGTGACTGTCTGTGAGGAGTGTGGTGTGTTCTCCCTGTGTCTATGTGGGTTTCCTCTGGGTGACTGTCTGTGAGGAGTGTGGTGTGTTCTCCCTGTGTCTGCGTGGGTTTCCTCTGGGTGACTGTCTGTGAGGAGTGTGGTGTGTTCTCCCTGTGTCCGCGTGGGTGTCCTCTGGGTGACTGTCTGTGAGGAGTGTGGTGTGTTCTCCCTGTGTCTGTGTGGGTTTAATCCGGATGACTGTCTGTGAGGAGTGTGGTGTGTTCTCCCTGTGTCCGCGTGGGTTTCCTCTGGGTGACTGTTTGTGAGGAGTGTGGTGTGTTCTCCCTGTGTCTACGTGGGTTTCCTCCGGGTGACTGTCTGTGAGCAGTGTGGTGTGTTCTCCCTGTGTCTGCGTGGGTTTCCTCTGGGTGACTGTCTGTGAGGAGTGTGGTGTGTTCTCCCTGTGTCTGCGTGGGTTTCCTCTGGGTGACTGTCTGTGAGGAGTGTGGTGTGTTCTCCCTGTGTCTGCGCGGGTTTCCTCCGGGTGACTGTCTGTGAGGAGTGTGGTGTGTTCTCCCTGTGTCTGTGTGGGTTTAATCCGGGTGACTGTCTGTGAGGAGTGTGGTGTGTTCTCCCTGTGTCCGCGTGGGTTTCCTCTGGGTGACTGTCTGTGAGGAGTGTGGTGTGTTCTCCCTGTGTCCGCGTGGGTTTCCTCCGGGTGACTGTCTGTGAGGAGTGTGGCGTGTTCTCCCTGTGTCCGCGTGGGTTTCCTCCGGGTGACTGTCTGTGAGGAGTGTGGTGTGTTCTCCGTGTCCGCGTGGGTTTCCTCCGGGTGACTGTCTGTGAGGAGTGTGGTGTGTTCTCCCTGTGTCTGCGTGGGTTTCCTCCGGGTGCTCCGGTTTCCTCCCACAGTCCAAAAACACATGTTGGTAGGTGGATTGACCACTTGAAAGTGTCCGTAGGTGTGAGTGTGTGAGTGAATGTGTGAGTGTTGCCCTGTGAAGGACTGGCGCCCCCTCCAGGGTGTATTCCCGCCTTGCGCCCAATGATTCCAGGTAGGCTCTGGACCCACCGCGACCCTGAACTGGATAAGGGTTACAGATAATGAATGAATGTCTGTAGTACTGAAACTGAAACAGATATGTAGAACCCAGAAGAGTTGATGGGGAAGGATTCATTATACTATTATTAATAATAAAAAATGGTGTTTGGGATTTTTGGCAGCAGCTATTAAGTGGGGGAATAAAAGCTAAGCACATGTAACATATGAGTGTATATACACATGAACGTTGTATGAAACAATTCTCATATTTAATATGATAAAAAATATAAGCCACACCTGAGATTTTTACCTGCTGTGATTTTTAGCTGTTTTAGTTGTGTGTGATGCTGTGCAAACTGTATTTGTTTTTGTTAGTGTGTGTGTGTGTGTATTTGGCCAGGTACAATATCACAGTGAGAAACAAAGTTTCCATCGGTTGCCTGATGACATCATGGTCTGTCCACCTTTATCTGAAGGATATCACACAGACCAGGTCTCTTTCGCAGAGCCTGATGAAAGAAAGAAAAAATATCAGTCCATCCAGCCATCCATTCATCCTTCCATTTAAAATGTATAAAGCAAAAAGCATAATTATTAACTAATCGTATGTTGAATGCTACAGCAGGCCCTGCCCTCTTCCACCTGAAGCAGCTTCAGTCAGCAGTGGCCAATCGTTTTTATGCAGCACTTGCTGAAGCCTCTGGGCTGCTGACTGAGGGTCAGAGTAAAAACCTGAACAGGTCATTCACCTGCAGGTTGTTGACGATCTCATCAAACAGCCTCTTAGCGTCCTCACTCTCAGCATCCTCAAAGTAGTCTGCAATGTTCATCTGGACCGCAATGTTTTTCAGTTTTACACAAACACCTGAGGAGAGGGAGAGTGGTCCTCTTAGAGCAAAAAGTGAGATACTTTGATTCGTATCAATATTGGAGCACAAACGTACTATAAAACATTAAAAAATGTTACATATACATAGTTCTTCAATTATAGAGAAGAACTCTTTATCACTCACTCACTCACTGAGTGTTAGGGTAATGTTTGGGGTTAGGGTGATCGATAGAGTGTGTATTAGGTTAGGGCCAAGTTTAGGGTAAGGTGTGTGTGTGTGTGTTACTCACTGTTAAAATGCAATATGGCTTTAGCAGTGACGGGTGTGGATTTGAAAATGAGTGTGTGGATCTGCTGCAGCCCTTCTCTGCACAGCTCTGCTGCCCCCTCCTGATTGATCTCACTCATGTGGTCCAGCTCCAGCACACACAAACCTGAGCAGTTCCTGGCTGTAGGAGAGAGAGAGAGAGAGAGAGAGAGAGAAAGAGAGAGAAAGAGATGAGTATGATTTGAAATGTTCTATAGTTCTCAGAGAAGATGTACCTCAAAGATGAATTGAAACCCATGACTCACCCAAAGAGGCCAGTCCCTGAATGCCACAGCTGGCTCCGCCCACTCCCACCTGACGCAGGTTCGGCCAGCAGCGACCAATCGTCTGCAAGCAGCGATTACTGAAGCGACTGGGCTGCTGACTGAAGGTCGGAGTCATTAAACCATAGGAACAGTTGGAATGTCCGAATGAAAATGCACAGATGAAGGTACTTTAATGTGTTTACTTTCGTTCTAGTTTCAGGGATGTTTGTGATGATGATGGAGATGGTGATGAAGATGATGGTGATAGTGGTGATGATGATGGAGGCTCACCATGGCTGTAGAGGTGCTATGTGTAAGCTGGTGATGTCTCTACACCCTGCTCCTAAAGCCCAGATCACCTCCTGACCGACCGGATCCGACGAGCTCCTAAAACCACACACAGTAAATGTTTGCTCGCAGGTCTGACTTTGTCAGTCTTGTGCTGAAGTGTGAGGCCTGATTGTGAATATGCAGATTTCTTTATTCTTGTGTTAGACATGTGCTATGTTAATACGTGTTTATGTGTGTTTGTGTATCTGCACCTGTATGTAAGTGAGCGCAGTGCTCTGCAGTGGCAGCTAACCAGCCACAGTGACCTGTCCGTCAGAACGTTGGGGCAGTGAGAGATGGTCAGAGACATGAGGCTCCGCCCTGCGGACTTTAGCACCGCCTCCAAGCCCACCTCTAGCCAGCCCCTGTACACAGTAAAATACATTTCAAATACCTATATTGATATAGATATAAGTGTAGATGTAGGGATTGTACATTTGATGATTAACCAACTGAGTGTGTTTACCTTGTACTCCTCTGATACTCCTCTTTACTCTCTTTCCTGTTGCGTGAACGAGGTTTGAGGTTTTGCAGAATCAGTGACTGTGTCTGACTGCACCACTGAGACATAGTCACCATAAACTTCACACACACACACACACACACACACACACACACACACACACACACACTTCAAATAATAATAATAATAATAATACAAATGTTCAATATAATAAAGAAAATGTGTGTATTGATGTGCTTGTTTTGATGCTCAAATGAGGACCAGACATCCTCACAATGGAAGGAAAATGTGAGATTAGGCACAAGTAAGAACATTTTTACTTTAGATTAATGTCAGTTTTGAGTTTAGAAATGCTTTAGCTGTCGGTGTAGCTGTACTGTGATTAACAGATAACAGTCATGATACAAGTGTTGTGTTGTACATTGTGTATATGCGTTATAACTGACAGACGTGTAATACCTTGGATGAGATTCGAGCATTCTCTAGAGTTACTCTGGTCCATACTGCAGGGTGACGGGCAACACTCCACCAATCTCTACATACCTGTGACACACACACACACACACACACACATAGACTCCTAATACTAGGTACTAAGGTGAATCATAACCCCAAAAAAGAAATAAGCTAATAGCATACACACGCAGTCTTGTATAGTCAAACACACTAACAGTACTGTGGAAAAAGTCAGAGATGACCTTTAATTAATTTTCATTTAAATTTGAATCATTAAAAAACAAAAAACATTACTAGAATATACAGAGAAAACACCAAAACATCCCCTTTCAGATAAACAGCACATCATCTAAAAAGAAACAAATAAACAAGCTCTACTCTTGATTCATTCATTCATTCATTATCTGTAACCCTTATCCAGTTCAGGGTCGCGGTGGGTCCAGAGCCTTCCTGGAATCATTGGGCACAAGGTGGGAATACACCCTGGAGGGGGCGCCAGTCCTTCACAGGGCAACAAACACACATTCACTCACACCTACGGACACTTTTAAGTCGCCAATCCACTTACCAACGTGTGTTTTTGGACTGTGGGAGGAAACCGGAGCACCCGGAGGAAACCCACGCAGACACAGGGAGAACACAACACATTCCTCACAGACTGTCACCCGGAGGAAACCCACGCAGACACAGGGAGAACACACCACACTCCTCACAGACAGTCACCCGGAGGAAACCCACGCAGACACAGGGAGAACACACCACACTCCTCACAGACAGTCATCCGGAGGAAACCCACGCAGACACGGAGAACACACCACACTCCTCACAGACAGTCACCTGGAGGAAACCCACACAGACACAGGGAGAGCCCTACTTTTGATTCAGATTTGAAAAAAATTGAAGGTGGTTGTGTTTATTGTTTTGCTGTGAGAAACAACTCACTGTGGATCTGATTCTGTGAAGGAGATGTGACTGTGAAAGAGCTTTTTTTAATCAAAAGAAGTTGAATCTTAATAGCACACTAAATTTTGAGAATGTGTTTCTGTGTAATTTGAACACACACACACACACACACACACACCTGTGCAGTGGTGAGGAGTGAGCGTGTGTCCAGGTAAGTGAAGACACAGAAAAGCCACGCCCTCATCCTCATTCGCTCTGAGCGCATCATTGATTCAGCAGGTCTGTCGTCATGGTGATGGTGGAAGGGGGAGTGTTCTGTACAGAAAGGTAAAAAAAATAGTACAGATTCATTTCTATAGAAGTGATATCTATTTGTGAATTTATCATGAAATACAACCTCAATTCCAGTGAAGTTCGGAAGTTGTATACGATGATTTGCAAATCCTTTTAAACCGATATTCAATTGAACAAACTACAAAGACAAGATGTTTAATGTTCAAACAGATAAACTTTGTTTTGTTTTTGTTTTTTTTACAAATATTCACTCATTTTGAATTTGAGGCCTGCAACATGTTCCAAAAGTGTTGGAAAACAAAAGACTGAGAACGCTGAGGAATGCTCAAAAAACATCTGTTTGGAACATTCCACAGGTGAACAGGTTCATTGAAGACAGGTGAGTGTAATGGTTAGGTATAAAGGGAGCAGCCCTGAAGGGAGGCAAGGATGGGGTGAGGTTCACCACTTTGTGAACAACTGTGTGAGCAAATCGTCCAACAGTTTAAGAACAACGTTTCTCAATGTACAATTGCAAGGAATTTAGGAATTTCACCATCTACAGCCCATAATATCATCAAAAGATTCAGAGAATCCGGAGAAGTCTCTGCAAGTAAGTGGCAAGGCTGAAAACCAACACTGAATGCCTGTGATCTTCGATCCCTCAGGCGGCACTGCATAAAAAAAGACATCATGCTGTAATGGATATTACCACATGAGCTCAGGAACACTTCAGAAAACCATTGTTAGTGAACACAGTTCGTCACTCCATCTACAAGTCCAAGTTAAAACTATGCCATGCAAAGCAAAAGCCATATATCAACAGCACCCAGAAACGCCACTGGCTTCTCTGGGCCTGAGCTCATTTGAGATGGACTGACACAAATTGGTCTCTGTGGTCTAACGAGTGCACATTTCAAATTGTTTTTGGAAATCATAGATGTCGTGTCCTCTGGGCCAAAGAGGAAAAGGACTGTCTGGGTTGTTATCAGCGCAAAGTTCAAAAGCCAGCATCTCTGATGGTATAGGGGTGTGTTAGTGCCCGTGGCATGGGTAACTTGCACATCTGCAAAGGCACTATTAATGCTGAAAGGTGCATACAGGTTTTGGAGCAACATATGCTGCCATCCAAGCAAGGTCTTTTTCAGGGACGTCCTGCCTATTTCATCAAGACAATGCCAAACCACGTTCTGCACGTGTTATAACAGCGTGGCTTCATAGTAAAAGGGTGCAGATACTAGACTGGCCTGCCTGCAGTCCACACCTGTCTCCCTTTGAAAATGTGTGGCGCATTATGAAGCGCAAAATACGACAACCGAGACCCCAGGCTGTTGAGCAACTGAAGTTGTACATCAAGCAAGAATGGGAAATTCCACTTACAACGCTTCAACAATTAGTATCCTCAGTTCCCAAACGCTTATTGATTGTTGTTCAAAGGAAAGATGATGTAACACAGTGGTAAACATGCCCCTGTCCCAACTTTTTTTGGAAAGTGTTGCAGGCCTCAAATTCAAAATGAGTGAATATTTACAATAAAGTTTGTTCGTTTAAAAATAAATATCTTGTCTTTGTAGTGTATTCAATTGAATTGAAAAGTATTTGCAAATCGTATTCTGTTTTACACAACGTCCCAACTTCATTGGAATTGGGGTTGTACATATGGACAGCTGCAGATTTGAGTTGAAAATTACTAAAATGTACATACAAGGCTTTTGCACGACAGCAACAGTCATTCATAATTATATGGTAGAGTCAATCATACATATAGTGACAAAAACTGTAAAAAAATAATCCTGAATAAATAGTGTGTGGGTGTGCTACCTGTTTTACTGTATGTCCTGTAGCGTCTGCGTGGGTGAAGATCTTCCTGTGAGTCAGCGGTATAGATGGACCAGCTGTCTGAGTCTCCCTCAGTGCCTGGCTGTGTGTGTGGACTCCAGCAGGGAGACGGAGGGGCCCTCTGAGGCCCTTGGAGCTCTGCACACAGCACATGATAATACTGCGCCTCCAGGGCACACGGAGCACCTTCCCAATCCACTTCACATCCTCCAGAGCCCACGGAGAGGGTACGCATCCTGCCTTCACCGCACCTAACCAGGAATGGGACCAAGGTGTACACAAGGAAATAATTATATCAGAAATAACAGGAAGCTGTTCCATTGAAAACCATGTTCGGAAAATATTTAAAACGTTTTTTTCATGTCTAAATATAACCTAGAAATCAAACTGTCTATGAAATAGATGCTTGAACTATCTGGAAGTTCTTGTATCATTTTATAAAAAAATGATTATAAATGAAACAACTTATGAATAAAACATTGTCCTTAGCCTCAACAATAAGCAGCATATTAGGAATCATTAATGTTTTATAAATGCTCAAAAATTACGTGAGACTTGAATGTTTCATATAACGATGCTTTTCCACTGCATGGACCCTACTTGACTCAACTCAGCTCGGCTCTTTTCTGTAGCCTGGGTACTTTTCTGGAACCGGGTACTTTAATTCCTTGGTAGGTGGAGTAGCTACTAAAATGTGTCCCTAGGTGTGAGTGTGTTTCACCCTGTGAAGGACTGGCACCGGCGGCACGTAGTGTCACAGTCACACAGCTCCAGGGACCTGGAGGTTGTCGGTTCGATTCCTGCTCCAGGTGACTGTCTGTGAGGAGTGTGGTGTGTTCTCCCTGTGTCTGCGTGGGTTTCCTCCGGGTGACTGTCTGTGAGGAGTGTGGTGTGTTCTCCCTGTGTCTGTGTGGGTTTCCTCCGGGTGACTGTCTGTGAGGAGTGTGGTGTGTTCTCCCTGTGTCTGTGTGGGTTTCCTCCCACAGTCCAAAAACACACGTTGGTAGGTGGATTGGTGACTCAAAAGTGTCCGTAGGTGTGAGTGATTGTGTGAGTGTGTGTCGCCCTGTGAAGGACTGGTGCTCCCTCCAGGGTGTATTCCCGCCTTGCGCCCAATGATTCTAGGTAGGCTCTGGACCCACCGCGACCCTGAACTGGATAAGGGTTACAGAGAATGAATGAATGAATGAATGAAAGGACTGGCGCCCCCTCCAGGGTGTGTTCTTGCCTTGTGCCCAGTGATTCGGGATAGACTCCGGACCCATTGTGGCCCTGAACTGGATAAGCAGTTACAGACAATGAATGAATGAATGTTTTGAAAAGGTTTAAATGTTCCTTGGCTTGGTGGCTGAAAAAAACTATAGCGAGAGCTGGACGTGCAACAAGGAAAAGTCTGCTCTAATAACTGGGAATCTTTGAGAATAAACGACAAGTACACAGCGCCTAACTTTACCACCGGTGGTTTACAAAGTTTGCAGTTCCCGCTGGATTTTGGATTTGGTGACATCCTTGGATCCATTTTGTTGTGGAGCTGTGCTAATAGAAAAGTGACCAGGGAAAAGCATGTCAAGTCGATGGTATGCAGTGGAAAAGCACCATAAGATTTGCATCTGTGACAAGACTTTGATCTATTTACTATTAAAATTTATCCATGTCCTCTGTGAAATAGAAGTGGCAGTTACCTGGGTACCGGACTACGCTTGCGGTCATACTGTGAGTAACAGCACCTGGACATCCCTGACACACTGTAGCTCCTCTGCTGGGGGAGAGTTTGTGAAGAGAGGGTTAAATTATAAGAGGAATCCTGAAAGGGTAATTCCCATTTTAATAAGATTTCAGATTTTATGACACATCAGAATATATTTGACTGCAAATGG
Source organism: Hoplias malabaricus (assembly GCF_029633855.1). Classification (NCBI taxonomy): domain Eukaryota; kingdom Metazoa; phylum Chordata; class Actinopteri; order Characiformes; family Erythrinidae; genus Hoplias; species Hoplias malabaricus. Next base: position 14,007,048 of record NC_089804.1, read on the forward strand.
CACCCTCTTGTGGAGAGTATTGAGATTGCTAAATATGAGAGAGTGATTATTTATACACACACAGATCCGATTCAACTGTTCATTTAATCAGTCCCACTGGTCATACTGCTGCACTCTGTACCTCCACAATTGCATATTTGAATCCATCTATTGATCTCCATTTCATCCTGTTCAGTCAGGACCCCACATTTTACAGTCATGGATTTTTCTTTGCAACACATGGTGGTTTGTGTTAGTATTAGTGGAACAGACACAGCAGTGCTACTGGAGTTTTAAAACACTGTGTCCACTCTGTTAGACACCTACATCATTGATCCATCTTGTAGATGTAAAGTCAGAGAGTAACTCATCAGCTGCTGCAGTTTGGTTTGGTCGTCCTCTAGTCCTGCTTCTTTGGACACAGAACCCTATTGGCTGGATCCAGCAGTAGCAGTGAGGTATTTAAAACTCCAGCAGCACTGCCGTGTCTGATCCACTCGTACCAGCACAACACACACTACGTCTGTGTTACTGCAGCACTGAGAATGATCCACCACCCAATCATACCTGCTCTGTGGTGGTCTTGTGGGCCATGAACAATGAAGAACAGGGTGAAAAGTGGCTAATAAAGTATGCATGGTGAGTACAATAATTAAAAGCTAGCGCCCATTTGAGGTCATTTTCTGAATAGTTTGGGAGACTGGTGTAGACAGACACTGCTCAGTTAGGTTTGGATGTGAACTCTTGTACCTGGTGTGGTGGTCCTCTGGGGGTGAGTGGTCCATGAGGTGATGAGATGTCAGTGGGGGTGTGTGTGAGGGTGTGTAGGTTCTGCAGCTGTTTCTCTGCTCTCTCTGCTCTCTCCAGTAAATCCTCTATGAAGCTCTGCAGACGCAACTTAGCACTCGCTTCTCTGAAAGCAGTCTCTCTCACAAACCTGTCCAACTCACAGACCTCCCTGGTGCACACACACACACACACAAAATGAAAATTGCTGACACATTAGGGATTAGGTAGGTTGTTCTAAAGAAGTGGCCAGAGAGAGTGTGTGTGTGTGTGTGTATGTGTGTGTGTGTGTGTGTGTGTGTGTGTGTGTGTGTGTGTGTGTGTTTAAAGCCATGCTTCTGAGTCCCCTGGGGTCTGGTCCTGCTGCCCTGTCGGACTGCATGTCTGATGCGGCGCTGAGGCGGACACTCATGAAATGGGGCTCCAGTGAGTGCTGCCATGGCAACAAGAGACTAATTCCAGCACTGCCTTGTTGTATAAAGTGCAGGAAACTGAAAGCACATTTCAGACACATGCAGAAAGTGGATATATATTACTTCATAAAATCACTGGGAAGCCCTGTGGGGCCAATTACCACTGGTCACTGGACACAGAGCTGATAAATACAGACAAGCTAGTGCTAATGTAGCTCTGGAGAAAGGTGTTTACACACTCACCCAGAGAAGAGAACAGAGCTGGGAATCGAACCCTGTGGAAGATGCTGTATCAACCTGTGTTCAGGCCTTTGCTTACAGTTTCATGACAGGGGATGGCTTAAGCACACGCATCTTGTATTTGTGAACTGTGAGGACTATGCATACACTTCCATTCATTTTTTTGGACACACACACACTTACTGATGTTTGAGGTTGAGTTCTTCCTCCCTGTCCATCAGCTCCTGCCTCAGGCTGGCCAGCATCTCCACCGAAACGTCCACCTGCCGGGTCAGCTCAGCCGCCCTCTCCTCGGCCTCACGCTTCTCTCTCTCCATCCTCTCGCTCTCCCTCCTCGCCCTCCTCACCTCCACGCTCCTTCTCTTCACCTCTTCCTGCAGCGCCCTCATGCGGGCACTCACTCTCTGCTGGACGTCCAGAGCCAGCTGCTGCAGCCGGGCCTCTAGAGCCAGCCGTCCCAGCCAGGGCACACTCAGCTGGGTCAGGGCCTGCTCTGGCCGCCCTGCAGTGGACACAGCCATGGTCATCAGCGGAGACTGAGACGACGGTGTGTCAGAGCGTCTGCCAACGATGAGCTGACCCAGAGGAATTGCAGCTGAAGAGGCCAGGCTCAGAGCATCCAGGAGCTCCAGACGCAAAGGCTGGCTGATGGGACTTCTCCCCAGAGAAACGCATTGTCTCTGGGCAGAGAGGGCCACCACAGCCCCTTCTGATTTCCGCCTGGGGGTCAGACAGATCTTCTTACAGTTGTGGTCTCCAAAATCCCTCACCTCGCCACAGTCAGGACACTGCATTGACCGGTCAGTTGTGGTTGACATTGTGTGCTGCACAAAATACACAAACAAACACACACACACATTTAATAATGAATAACATTATTAATGATTATAGAAATAACATTATATTAATATAATCAATAATAATAATAAAAATAAATAATAAAATCATTGGGCGGCACGGTGTCGCAGTCACACAGCTCCAGGGGCCTGGAGGTTGTGGGTTCGATTCCCGCTCCGGGTGACTGTCTGTGAGGAGTGTGGTGTGTTCTCTCTGTGTCTGCGTGGGTTTCCTCCGGGTGCTCCGGTTTCCTCCCACAGTCCAAAAACACACATTGGTAGGTGGATTGGTGACTCAAAAGTGTCCGTAGGTGTGAGTGTGTGAGTGAATGTGTGTGTGTGTGTTGCCCTGTGAAGGACTGGCGCCCCCTCCAGGGTGTATTCCCGCCTTGCGCCCAATGATTCCAGGTAGGCTCTGGACCCACCGTGACCCTGAATTGGATAAGGGTTACAGATAATGAATGAATGAATAAAAAAATCATTCAACCTTTTCTAGCATTAGCTGCAGCTTTGCGAAAAACAAAATAACAAATTCTCCAGAAGGGGAAGCTATTCAGTGCTTTATATGAGAGAAACTATGCGTCCTCATATTTCCACACATTCAAATTCATTCTGAAGTTTGTGGCTGGCAATCATTTCATTTTCACAATCAGTGCAAAGTGTGCTACCAGAGATTCTTTCTCTCTCTCTCTCTCTCTCTCTCTCTCTCTCCCTCTCTACTCTCTCCCTCGCTCTCTCTCTCTCTCTCCCTCTCTCTCCTGCTTTCCCTCCTCCTGCTATACTGTAACTGGCTGGATAAGGAATATATGTACTTTTGGAGGAAGTGATGTAATAGTGTGATGAAACAGGGACAATACAGAGCTGTAATTAGGTCACAGCTTTCTGTCTGGGAGAAGTAGTCTCCTCAATACACCTGGTCTGTCTGAGAGTCTCTCTCTCTCTCTCTCTCCCTGTGTTTATTATATTGAAACAATATGGATCATTCCCGCTCTGTTTAACTCGTGGTTTAATGAATAATTTGCGCATATCTGCAGTGACCCACTACTTCTTCTTTGGTCTTACTCTGTGCCTCTAATCACTTATCTCTCTCAGTGTGTGTGTGTGTGTGTGTGTGTGTGAGTGACTGAGAGAGATCAAAGCTAACCCAGTGATGTGCAGGAATGTAAACAGCCCGCGCGCTCGCCGGGCTGCGCGTTATGAACGCTTGAATGGCACACAGACAAAGCCGCTGCACCGTCCGCGTGCCACCACAGCACAAGACCGTGTCTCTGATAAAAATGAACTCTCACCCACCCTCAGACCACAGCCAGGAGTCCCTCAGACACGGGAACAGCAATTCCAACCGCCCACGCGCCCCGTGCACACAGTAGTCCAGCTTCTAACGGCTCCGGTCACTCAGACCGAGGAAACATCTGGAGAAGCTGTGTGACTGACCTCCTGTAAAACTCGCCTGACGCCCTACATTGTCAAGACCACCCATCCCACCTCCTGGTCCTCAGCTGATGCTGTCGGAACTGTCCATATGTCCTTCCTCTACTCTTCTTCTCCTTCTTCTTCTGTCCTCAAACAGGGGACACAAGTCCGAGCAAGGCCCTCGCGCGCTCCTCTCCGCCTCAAATACCCGCGTGCATCTCTCCAAACCGCCTCTGACGTCACATGGCGCGCTCTCAGTTCAGCCGGAGCGCGAGGACGCCGCCGGTGGACTTCAACACCGGAAAAAGCCACTCGTGCCGGCGCCCATATAGAGACTAGTTCTTTTTCCGCCCGAATTCCGACACACCTCCTGGAACCGGGCAATGTGTCTTCTCCTGCTCTGGGATTGGTTACTTTCTCTTCATCTGAGCCGGGATTGGCTAATCGCCTTTCAGCAAATTGTAATTGTCACGCTGCTGTGCGAGGGTTCAGCACCAGAGACAGCGCATGCGTACAGCGCGCACGCCTGCTTCAATCGGTTCCACCCGTATTCTGGGGAAACACGCCTCCTGCACATGTGATTGGTTCTAATTAAATGAGCAGCACTGGGATTGGTTTGTGTACACCTCTTGCATATGGATAGGTTCTTATCTTGTCAGCGGCACTGGGATTGGTCTGTACTTGGCTACTGTTTATTTTCTTTGGTGCAGTTTGTCAGTTAAAATAGGTAACAATGTCTTTTTTGTATATATTTAGAAATATATCCCTGTTTTCCACACCTATCTTTTAGTGTCTATTTGCTGCAGTGTGATTGGCTATCGTCTCAATGACTGAAGGTGGGGCTACATATTCCTAACCAATTATAGCATGCGAAGCGTATCACCATTCACCAATCATAGGAGGAGTGTCTGAATCTAGGTGGGAAAAGTACAATAACAGTGCCCCAGATACAGCGCACGTCATTCTGACTTCTCCCCTTTGTATGTGTGTGTGTGTGTGTGTGTGTGTGTGTGTGCCTCTGTCTTTGGGTGTGTGGTGCTGAAACTGGAGCAGAAAGAAAGGAGAGTCTTGGAAACTCGACAGCGATATGTGCATTTAAACAGGTCATGTAAGGACTCCCAGTAGAGGAGTCATTAACTGTCAGCTATGAGAGGCGGGGAGGTAGGGCTGGGCAATGAATCGAAAATTAATCAAAATCAACATTCAGACCTTCTGATTGACATAATCTTGTCTATAATTATTATACATTAAAAACTGTTTTGTTGTTGTTTTCATTCTATTATGTTCCCAATGGGGCGGCACGGTGGTGCAGCAGGTAGTTGTCTCAGTCACACAGCTCCAGGGGCCTGGAGGATGTGGGTTCGATTCCCGCCGTGTTCTCCCTGTGTCCGTGTGGGTTTCCTCCGGGTGCTCCGGTTTCCTCCCACGGTCCAAAAACACACGTTGGTAGGTGGATTGGTGACTCAAAAGTGTCCGTAGGTGTGAGTGTCTGTGTTGCCCTTGTGCCCAATGATTCCAGGTAGGCTCTGGACCCACTGCAACCCTGAACTGGATAAGGGTTACAGATAATGAATGAATGAATGAATGAATGAATGAATGAATGTTCCCAATGTACTGTCCCTTTAAAACCATGCTATCAGGCTGTTGTCATGGAATTCTACCCCTATCTGCAACATGGAAGCAACCTAAACGGCAACAAATCGACTCGAGCAGCTCGTACCAAAGAGAAACACGGCGTCTGTGGTGTGAGCGTGCTGTGTGTTGACTTTAATTAAGTTTCAGTGATGAGCTCCCAGCAACATTAGAAACAATATCCCATATTTAATACTGGAGTATATTCACAGAACAAGCTTCATCACTGAACTATGAGAAAAAAAAATCAAAATAATCGTAATCGTGGTAAAATGTACAGTTAATCGTGATATTGATTTGAGCTCATATCGCCCAGCTCTACAGGGAGGAATGCATTATGGGTACTCGGGTACTTGTGCTTCAGTAAAATACCAGTGGACTGAGAACTTTCCTGAGTGTATCAGGAACCTGCTGCTTTTCACATTTCAATTAATGGCCAAAAGTGAGGATTTGATGGCGTTTAGCCACTAGAGCGTTTGTGAGGTTAGTTGCTGATGTCGGATGATTAGGTCCAGATAACTTTGGGTCATGGTGTTGGTTTCTGTGTGTGTGTGTGTGTGTGTGTCAGAGTGGTCAGTGAGGAAATGAAAGTCAACAAAACCATTGAAAGTAATCAATAAAGTGTTTTATTTCAAACATTCAAGACTTTTCATATCTTCAAATCTTCAAGGCTTTAAACAGCATGGCATCACACATGGATACTGGAATTGGCAAAGGCAAATAGACAATAATAATAATAATATTAATAATATAGACAAACGCTGGCTGTCCACTGAGGGGCAGCGCGAGATAATGCACCACTATGTGTGCTACTGCAAGTCAACTACTGTGTTGATGTTTGTTTTCTTACGCATTTGGTTCGCACGAACCAGTCAAAGCACATTCCACTGTCAGGAGCTGAATACAGAAACTGGATTCAGATCGAGAAGATGATACAGACAGAGCTCTCGAGAATGGTAGAAAAATACATTCAAAAATATATATATATTATATATATATATGTACAAATATAGAGGTTCTTCGCAGCGTATCAAAATACAATACTGTAACAATAGAAAGAGTGCGCAAACAGACGGTGATAAACAGGTGCATGCGAACGGAGACTAACAGCGTCAGAAACGTTCAGGTCATATTCAGCAGAGGCATGCAGTCTTCTTTATCAACAGCACAGCCACACCGGAGCTTTTCACACTGGAGCTTTTCACACTGGAGCTTTTCACACTGGAGCTGTTCACACTGGAGCTTTTCGCACTGGAGCTGTTCACACTGGAGCTTTTCACACTGGAGCTTTTCAAACTGGATCTTTTCACACTGGAGCTTTTCAAATTGGATCTTTTCACACTGGAGCTTTTTAAACTGGATCTTTTCACACTGGAGTTTTTCACACTGGAGCTTTTCACACTGGAGCTTTTCACACTGGAGCTTTTCACACTGGAGCTTTTTAAACTGCAGCTTTTCACACTGGAGCTTTTTAAACTGGAGCTTTTCACACTGGAGCTTTTTAAACTGGAGCTTTTCACACTGGAGCTTTTCACACTGGTGCTTTTTAAACTGGAGCTTTTCACACTGCAGCTTTTCACACTGGAGCTTTTTAAACTGGAGCTTTTCACACTGGAGCTTTTTAAACTGGAGCTTTTCACACTGCAGCTTTTTAAACTGGTGCTTTGCTTTTCACACTGGAGCTTTTTAAACTGGAGCTTTTCACACTGGAGCTTTTTAAACTGGAGCTTTTCACACTGCAGCTTTTTAAACTGGTGCTTTGCTTTTCACACTGGAGCTTTTTAAACTGCAGCTTTGCTTTTCACACTGGAGATTTTCACTCTTATAATTTCCACAGTGGAGTGTCCCAATCTGGAGCTCTTTCTTCTACAGTCTGCTTTATGCCCAAAGTCTCATTTGCCAGTGGTCAGGAAGCAGTGAGCTTAACTCCTTAATCACCAAACTCTGTCCGAAAGATAGTGTCCCAAACCACTCACACCATCCCCTCCGTCCTCATGTAAACTTCATAGTAAGAGGAATCCCAGTGTGTTTCAGTGGCAGTTCCCCATGTGTCAGAGCACGAGTTTATTACGAGAAATGTAAACATTAGCTTAAGGTACACTATATACACTCCATGGCCTTCTTTGCCGTGTCCATGTCCCTCAGTTAGCCGAGCGGTTAGCCTTCTGCTAAATCCAGTGTGGTGTCCAGAAGGTCAGAACTGTTCCAGTGATGAAGTAAACCCAGCTCCTTTCGTAAAGCAGTCAGACCCACTTCCACTCTGCAGACGGTAGGCAAGGCTGTACACTCCGTAGGGAGCCAAGGCCTGGTTTGAGACATGTTACAGTCTTTCACATTCCTCAGCATTCAGCAAAGCAGTGAGACATCAGACTGACCGCCTGCCAGGGACCACCTCCATTCAACAGTCGACCCCTCTTCACTGGCTCTACGCGCGTGAACTCGGCATGTTCCCGCAGCCATAAACTTACAGATGAGGAAGATGAAGCGCCCGCGATGCTCGCGCTCGCGCTCACACCAGTCCCGGCAGGGCGAAGGCACGTGCGGCCGCAAGCTCGGCTTTCTCGCGCTGCTTGAGGTGCACGCGCGCGTGCCTCTTCCTCTCGTCGCTGCGCGCAAAGCGGCGGCCGCATGCGTCGCAGGCGAAGGGCTTCTCGCCGGTGTGCGTACGCATGTGCGTGGTGAGGTGGTCGCTGCGGCCGAAGCGGCGCGCGCACACGCGGCACTGGAAGGGCCGGTGGCCCGTGTGCACACGCACGTGGCGGTTGAGCTCGTCGGAGCGCGAGAAGCGGCGCTCGCAGTTCTCCACGGGGCACGGAAACGGCTTCTCCCGGCGCGCGCCGGACGCGGCTTTGCGCCCGGGACCGCGCGCTCGTGAACGCGCTCCGGTTGGCGGCGCCGTAGAGAAGAGAAGGGAGTCACATGCTGATTGGTAGAGGGCGTGACCCTGAAGAAGACTGGGTGGGGCTGGAGTTTGGACTTGAACTACGGGAGTGACTTGTGCGTGTTCCTCCACGTACTCCTGCTTAATCCACGCGTCGGGAGCGCGCGTGGGCTCGAGGGATGCGAGCAGCTCAACGACGTCGTCCAGGTCCGCCAGTCGCTCGCAGGCGCGCGCTTCCTCGAAGAAGTCGAAGTCGTCCAGAAAGTCATCGTCGAAGCTCTCGGTCTTCACGTGCGCGCCGAACGGCAGGCACTCGACGCTCGCCGCCGCGTCTGTGAGCTCGTCCGCAGAGTCACTGCTCATCGGGGAGGCGGGGGAGCTGAGCGAGCTCGCCACAGACCCCACCGAGCCCTGGCGGTGCAGCAGCGAAGACGAGCTCGAGGACAGGCCCACGATCTCCGTGATGAGGTTCAAGAGGGCGTCAGTCTCCGGGTGGAACACGGCAGGAGGAGATGGAGGAGAGGGAGGAGAAGAAGGGAAGAGATCACAGGAGCATTCGGAACAACCGGGGAAAAACGGAGAGTCCGGCAGCTCGAGCTTAGGCTTCAGGAGACCTGAGAGAGAGAGAGGGGAGGGAGGGGGGTTAATATACAATGCTTTTCGTGTTGTTTACATTACTAACAAAGCACAAGCGAGAGAGAGAGAGAGAGAGAGAGAGAGAGAGGTAGATGTGGCCAGTGGATGGGGGGGGGGGGGGCAGAGAGAGAGACAGATGTAAATAGAGAGAGACAGAACAGTCTGAGAGAGAGAGAGAGAGAGAGAGAGAGAGAGAGAGAGATGTTTAATTTACAGAAAGCCAAATTTAAATCATTTCCACAATGTGAAGTTTTATTTCTTTATTTTACACACCACAACTTCTACTGAGAATGATGGGTAGATAGATATTGGGGAGAAAGGGTATGGGAGTATGTGTGTTAATGAGAGAGAGAGAGAGAGAGAGAGACAGAGAGAGAGATGTCGTTATATAATCTCTCCAGTTGATGCATAAATGACTCACTGCTCTTTCTCTCTCATTAACACACACACACACACACACACTGATAAACACAGCCGCTGCCCACTGCTCATTCTGCACCAGTTCATTCCCTCGAGCCCAGAATCCAGCGTGCGCTTACCGCTGTTTGCCTCCGTGACGATGCCCTGGCGCTCGCAAATGAAGTCCAGCGCGCTGAAGTCCACCGTGTTCAGCATGGTGACCACACAGATCCGCGAGCAAGTGCACAAGCAAGAAAAGAGAAACTCAAGTTCCGTTCGTGCGTTAAATCCGCGAGTTCCGAGAGCGCGTGCGTTTCCGGGATTCCCTGCGCGTCGCTCCGAGTCCCTGTCGTTTACGCGGTCAGTGTTCCTCCGTCGCTGTTTACCGGGATTCGCCACCGCTTTTATAGTGCCGTGGCTCCGCCCCCTCCGCCACGTCACCGCCGCGTCACGACGAGGATTCCCCGCCGCGGAGCCGCTGCCCATACATGGGCACGGGAGGATGTGACGGGGTTCCCCCTCCGAAAATGGGCATGGGGCCGTGACGTAGCGGCGGTTTTCCTGATGGAGAGGGGAGAGGGAAAGAAGGAGAGAATGCATGAATAATGAAGGAGGGGAGCACGGTCTGCAGACGGAGCCGTCTGTGGCAGGCGCAGTGTGATCAGTTGAACAATGACTGCGCTGAAGGCTGATGCAGACCTGGGTCTTGAGATGGGAAAGCGCCTCGGGCTGCAGACCGATTTTGAGATGCAGTTAATCCAGCATGCGCAGTGGCGTCTGCGACTGCATGCATACAACACAATACAGTCTCGCAGTTTCCAGTGGCCTCTGACTATTGCACAGGACCTCTGACTATTGTCACATGCGCACGTGTGTGTGCAGACAGAGGCACTTATGTACACGCACTGGGCGCAGTCAGTGATGAGAACAGGGCTCACCGCAGTCTGCTGTGGGTTAAAGAACCGCAGCCTGTTGCAGCGATGTCCGCTCTTCAGCACCGCGGACAGCGCCTCTATTCCACCGCGCTGCAGCCGCCTGATTTCATTTCCCACCCGAATTCCGGCACCTAGGATTCACCTAGAAGGTTCCCCCCGTACCGCACTAGGATTGGCTCTAAGTTCCTGCGCTGTGATTGGTCAGTAGTTCACTCTAGAGTTCATTCTATCAGACATTCCACCGCGTGGGAGAAGAATGCAGCAGCCAATCCCAGTGAAGGAAACAGGGTTTTCCGGAAAGTGGGTGGGAAATATCCAAGGAGGGCTGTGGTGTCTGCCTTTTGAAGCTGTCTGGATTTTTTTTCTGACTGGTATCTCCATCTCAGGTTATTCTGTCCATTAGATACACAGCCCGAAGGCTGTTTTCACTCTCAAGTTACAGACATGAATATTAATAAGGTGATTTTTCATAGAGAACCATTTGCTTAATAAAAATCATGAATGGGGATTCAGAATTTCACAGTATTACATCAGAGTAATGTAGCATTGCACAGCTGTAATGTGTGCTATCCTATTTGCTCTGATCAGTAATGATATTAAAGCAATCTTCTTGTTTATCAGCTCGACTAGTTCATCTGATGCACTGGATATTTGCCCTCTTTCACCATTTTTCAATACTCAGGACTCCCAAAGGACCAACACAGAGCAGGTGTTATTGCCCTGTGCTGCAGTGAAACGTGGTGGTGGTGTGTTAGTGTGTTGTGCTGGTATGAGTGGATCAGACACAGCAGCATTGCTGGAGTTTTAAAACACTGCTCCCACTCATTTTCCACTCTTGGACACAGCCTCACCTTGTAAATGTAAAGTCAGAGCCAGTAGCTCCTCTGTTGCTGCACAGTGCGTGTTGGTCGTCCTCTAGTATTTTCATCAGTGGGCACCAGACCCTACGGCTGGATATTTCTGGTTGGTGGACTATTCTCAGTCCAGCAGTTAGACTGAGGGGTTTAAAAGCTCCAGCAGCACTGCTCTGTCTGATCCACTCGCACCAGCACAACACACACTACCACACCGCCACCACGTCAGTGTCACTGCAGCACTGAGAGTGATCCACCACCCGAATCATACCTGCTCTGTGGTGGCCCTGAGGGGGTCTGGACCATAGAAGAACGAGGTCAAAAGGGGTTAATACTTTATACAGATGTGGATTACAGTTTGTAATGAAATGAAATCACAAAGAGAGAGGTGTCTTTAATGTTATGGCTGGTAGGTATAACTTGTATGAACATGTGTTTAATAAAATGCATTAGACAGCGGTTCTTCTCCATTAATTCCAGCTCCAGAGTGGAGTTCTGGATACACACACACACAACAAATGTCTTAATTATTTTGTACATTTATTTTAAATTGTATCGCTATGGAAACGTTGGCACGCCCCAGCAGGACGAACCCAGAGCTGTAGAGCACGAGACTCCAAAAATACCCCATAGCGCGTGATGCAGAGGCAGAAGCTGCAGTGTGTAAGCGACAGGCTTTCCTCTCTTTATGGGGACCAAGTTCTTACAGTGGCAGTGTGTAAAAAGGGATTGGTAAATGGAAACATTAAGGTGGTGACAAGTTAATGGGTTTATTAATTGGGTTAGGAATTGTTTTTGATAAGTCCCCACAATGCATGAAAACAAACATTTTGTGTATGTGTGTAAGAGAGTGAAATCTTCTCTGCAAATTATTACTCTCTCTTCCACCAGAGCCAGAGCCACTCGGTACACATCAGCCACTCAAACACACAGAGGGGCTAATTATAGGCAACAGTTAAAGCTGTGAAAATGAAGCATTTCAGATAGAGGGAGAAACAAACGCGAGCTGGAAGTTCATGCGCTCACGCCCCCCCAGAGCAGCGTCAACAACGGAGCTCAGTTTAACACAGAGCCTCACGTCCAGTGAAAGAAATACAGCAATATTTTCAACCCCACCGTCTCCCTGCTGAAGCTGTTCTGTCTGGGGCCCTGTGGACCACATACACTTTATGATCAAATGTAGGACTAGGACTAGGCTGTTCCACACCCTTCGCTTTGACCTTTGATATATGATTTTACAGCATTCAGCCACAAGACCATTTGTCAGCTCAGTTACTGCTGGGTGATTAGTTTGGGACTATTCCTTTAAATCCTCCAGTCTCATGCTCCCTCCTCCGTCCAGCTGGACTTATGTAAACACTGTGGGCGTTTCTTCAGCACCGGGGATTCGGCTGCATTCTCTTAAACATACTTTCTAAAAGCATGCGTTTTAGTGGAAGAAACTGTTAACCTCCTTTTTGGTAAACTGCTGATCTGAAGTCAGCTCTTTCAGTCTTCCTGCATTTCCTTCTCAGGGCCTGCCGTAACAAAAATACAAGCTTAGGTCGGTCTTGTTTTGCAGAGAGAGATGTTTTCTCTGTGTTCCTCTCTCTGCCTCTGTGTGAGCATCCCAGTCTCTCAGGCACTCACAGGGTTATTTTTAGAGCTCAAACACTCGTCTTCAGATCTCTCTCACTGTCTCTTCCTCCCTTTCTCTCTCTAATTTCAAGTCAATATTTGTGTTATTGACATGATGTCCAAGCATTGCACACAGGCTTAACCATACACCAGTGAAGAAAATACTGACCATTTAACACATGTAACTGTGTGTATATGTGTGTGTGTGTGTGTGAGAGAGAGAGAGAGAGAGAGAGAGAGAGAGAGAGCACCTTACATTAACTGCTTTGTGTGTCATTGACAAAGTGAGAGACTAGTACATGAAAACTGAATGTCATAAAAACATGCATTTAAAAGTGTACACTGCTTTGACATTGACGGTTTAAAGAGAGAGAGAGAGAGAGAGAGAGAGAGAGAGAGAGAGAGAAAGGAGACAGAGAGAGGGGAGGGAGAGAGAGAGAGAGAGGAGGGGGAATGAACTCTTGAACCAGAAAAGATGAAAGGATGGAATCCATTAAGCAGAAAATGTGCAGAGTGAATACACACAACAGTGGATTTTCTGTTGCTATTGGCTCCAAAGTGATACTTTTATTATTTCTATTTCTGTTCAGTTGGTGCGTATAATACACACATGAAAGCTTGTTTATGAGCATTGTGGGGACAGTACCTTGCCTTACATTCATGTTGTAAATACTTACCCTAATATTAACCATAAATGCTAGTTGCCAAATCCCAACATTAAACCTAACATTTATCTAACAGTTCTAAAACATGCCTTCCATATATAATCAGTGTCTCCTCAAGGGTGAGTGTGTAAACAGAGTTAACGTCCCTCACGAGTGAAACCTGCAGAGCAAAATCCTCAGTGGTTAATTAATAACCACACGGTTGAAACATTTCCTGCAGTGTTTGCATAGTCCAATATTAGGGAAAGTTATTAACAATATTTACACTGGAGGTATTCAGTCAGCACTGAAGATTTTGCTGTGTGGTACACCCCCATCCCCACAACACACACACACACTTACATTTTGTCAAATCTGCTCAACCTTGGATCTTCAGTAAAGGACATTGCTCAAGGCTGACGCAGCTTTAGCCATGAAACAACTCTTCAAACCTGAAACAAACCACCGTTAACAAAACATTTTACTCACCAGCTCTAGTCTCAGTTCTAGCAAGAGATCCTCTTTCTGAGTATTATCTGTTGCCAAATCATTATTAGACTACACAACTCACCACTTCCAACACATAGTGTCTAACAGAGTTCCTATTACTCTGGTTTGATTAACACCCCGATAAATACATTCATTATCTGTAACCCTTATCCAGTTCAGGGTCGCGGTGGGTCCAGAGCCTACCTGGAATCATTGGGCGCAAGGTGGGAATACACCCTGGAGGGGGCGCCAGTCCTTCACAGGGCAACACACACACATTCACTCACACCTACGGACACTTTTAAGTCGCTAATCCACCTACCAACGTGTGTTTTTGGACTGTGGCAGGAAACCGGAGCACCCGGAGGAAACCCACGCAGACACAGGGAGAACACACCAGCTCCTCACAGACAGTCACCCGGAGGAAACCCGCGCAGACACCGGGAGAACACACCACACTCCTCACAGACAGTCACCCGGAGGAAACCCACGCAGACACCGGGACAACACACCACACTCCTCACAGACAGTCACCTGGAGGAAACCCACGCAGACACAGGGAGAACACACCACACTCCTCACAGACAGTCACCTGGAGGAAACCCATGCAGACACCGGGAGAACACACCACACTCCTCACAGACAGTCACCCGGAGGAAACCCACACAGACACAGGGAGAACACACCACACACCTCACAGACAGTCATCCGGAAGAAACCCACGCAGAAACAGAGAGAACACACCACACTCCTCACAGACAGTCACCCGGAGGAAACCATGCAGACACCGGGAGAACACACCAACTCCTCACAGTCACCCGGAGCAGGAATCAAACCCACAACCTCCAGGCCCCTAGAGCTGTGTGACTGCGACACGACCTGCTGCGCCACTGTGCCGCCCCTCCGATAAATACAAATAAACAAAAATCATATTAAAAAGATATCATATTAGAAGCTTAAATATATGATGGTGCTATATGCTTCCCAATAAAGACCAGCGAACATGTGCAGTTTAGGCCATGATGTACTTTTCTGGGTACTATTTATAAATATTTGTTTTGCCACAAAGAGGTACAAGATGCATTAACTACATCAGCAGTTTTATTCTTCTGCTGTAGTGATCCTCAGGCGACTAGTCAATCCTCCTCCGAGTCCCCATGACCTCTGACACCTTTTCAAGGCTTCAATAACATCCTGCCTCCACCTCTGGTTCAGCTCTTTATAAACCCTCTGAGTTAGAGCTGTGGATTTCTCCCGCTGTTCTACTGCCAGCGACACTGTACATACACACTGACCTACTATGGACATCACGTCAGTGTTTTCCCCGGTGACCCTGCTGCTCTGCTGTGTTATTTCCATTCTAGGCCTGGTTTTGATTAAATGCGTCCTGGGATGGCGGTGGTCTTCCAGAAGTGTTCGGACACTGCCTGGTCTGCCCAGATTACCCCTGGTTGGCAGTCTGCTGCACCTCCGCTCGGCTCTGCCTCTACACCTGTTCTTCACACAGCTGTCGAGGAGCTATGGTCCACTCTTCAGCCTCTACATGGGGTCACACTACACGCTGGTGGTCAATGAAGTGTCGCTGGCCAGAGAGGCGCTCCTGCACCGGGGCAGAGAGTTCGCTGGAAGGCCCAAAATGGTGAGTTACTGCTCTTCTGCTATAGTCCAATCTGTATGAATCTGAGTGTGATGCCCTGCTATGGACTGACAGTCCATCCAAGACTACATACACGTTAGGATTTTCTATAGACTTTAAATAATGATAAAGGTAGCTGATTATCACTACACCTACACCCAACTCAAAACTTAGCCCCAGTAACAGCCAGGACACGCTTTTGTCCTGTCATTCCACCAAAACCGAGCATCATCCTGAGAACTGAGAGTGTGTTTCCTGTAACTTTTTCATGACATTTCACATTAACACACACACACATAAAAAAGAGAGAGAGAGAGCTGAAACCTTGTTCGCCCTGTTGACTCCCAAGGTCACCACGGCCCTGATGACGCGAGGAGGGAAAGACATTGCCTTTGCAGATTACAGCTCACTGTGGAGGAGCCATCGCAGATTAGTCCACTCCTCATTCGCTCTGTTTGGAGAGGGCTCCAGCAAACTGCAGACTATTGGTACGCTCCCACACACCTGTAATACACACTGTAAACCAATGTGTGAATCAAGACCTGCAGCGTTTCACTGTTTATATGTGTGCAGTGTTAGAAGCTGCGGAGAATTTGTGTTCGGACCTCCAGGCCTGCAGGGGCCAGCGTGTGGATCTGTGCCCCGTTTTGATGCGGGCGGTCACTAACGTGGTCTGCAGATTGGTGTTCAGCTCATCCTACCGCCTTCACGACCCTGAACTCCAGCAGGTCATGGATTACAACGATGGCATTGTCCAGACCATTGCTCGGGGGAGTCTATTGGACATCTTTCCCTGGCTGCAGGTCAGGGACAATGGCCACCATCAAACCTACATTACACTCCTCTAACGTTTGATTTATGCATGTTGTAACAGGCTGAATGTGCACTTAGTGTCACAGGCCAATCTCCTACACCACTATTAGAGGCCCTTATCTCTATTTACTGTGTCTATATTACATTGCTATCTGCACCTGTTCGGTGGCTTCTAATATGAGGATGTTACTGCTTTTACAGACACTGTGAGCAGCTTTTAATTCTGACTTACTGTCTCTAGAATGAAGCGTTGTTAAATCTTCCACAGATTTTCCCCAACAAGGACTTGGCCAAGCTGAAGGAGTGTATATCTATCCGAGACAAAATGCTGAGCAAGAAACTGGAAGAGCACAAGGTAAAATATTTACGTGGACACATTTATCAGTGAAATTCATTAATGCAGTTCTGAATGAAATTTAAATTTTTCCTTATTTTCTTGATGAAAACAGACTTTGAATGAAGAAATCAAATGTTTTAATCTTGACAGTTAACCCTTACACCTGGAGAACCACGTGACCTCCTGGATGCCCTCTTGATTGGGCAGAGGGATTCTGCTGGGGAGGGTGACATCACTGATGATCATGTTTTGATGACAGCAGCTGAAGCGTTTGGAGCTGGAGTAGAGACTACATCTACTACATTATTGTGGGCGATAGCATACTTGCTGCATCATCCACAGGTAAATATATACACAACAGTACAGGGCAAGACCTGGTAGACCATCACCCCTGTCCCCATCAGCTAAACACTAGTAAAGCTTTAATTTTTGAAAGAGAATAAATATATAGGGGCTGTTAGGACAAATGCTGATTGAAAAGTATGACGTATCACTTCCAACTGTGCCTTGTACCAGCAAGCTAGTGGTCCTATATATATATAGCTGCCTCCTCACACAGCGCATTTGTGTGTGACTTCTTGATAAAGGTGCAGGAACGCCTTCACACTGAGCTGGATGAATATGTGGGGAGGGACCGCCCACCTTCTTTGAGTGACAGGTCCAATCTGCCATTCCTGGACAGCGTTCTGTGTGAAGTCTTGAGGATCCGCCCCGTCAGTCCTATCCTTATCCCCCATGTCGCTATGCAGGACACCAGGTAACCATGGCAATGCCGCAGCAACCAGTGGACACCAAAGAGGACAAACTTCTGGTTACCATGGAGATACAGATACAGCCGTGACCAGAATGTTAGATGCGAATCCTATAGCTGCGGTCCTAATTTACTGCAGATTTAAAGCAGAGATTTGTAAAAATATTTATTTTTTATACAGACAAATGAGTTTTAAACTATAATAAAGCACCACTCTTCTGTGCAGTTTGGGAGGCCATGTTGTTCCACAAGGAACAAGAGTTGTGGTGAATATGTGGGCGATCCACCATGACCCCAAACACTGGGATGAACCTGACAGTTTCAGACCAGGTATCGCACACATCCCACTCACTCTGAAACAACAAATGCACTGTTTGACATTTTCTAAACACCTTGTGCCTTCATTACTTGTCTTTTGTTTACATCAGTCATTAAATTAAGTCCACTAACACAGCTTTATACATCTTTCAGGATCTATAAAGAGTTCACACATATAAATATACTATATATAATGTACTATAATGTTAGCTCCAGCTATAGTGCATTGATCATCTATTCCATTAAAATATATCATTCACATCTAGCGTCTTCTTAAGGAAACAGCTGTTACCGCAAAACATTAGACAAGAAATCCCCTATTAATCACACCCTTGATTTCAAAGTAAAATCTGAATAATAAAATATCCACATGCTTTGGGACATGTAAATTGTATTGGGTACTATCTCAAAATTAAAAGTTTTTTACCTGAAAATGTGACACACTTTGTGTAACTTCTTTTTTAAAGCTTATCATTCTTTTCTCTCATAAATCCTTACATCATCTTTCACCTGTGTTCCCTCGTTCAGATAGGTTCCTAGACGCCACAGGTAAGAAGATAACTCCGCCCAGCTTCCTGCCCTTTGGGGCGGGTCCTAGAGTGTGTGTTGGGGAATCGCTGGCACGTATGGAGCTCTTCTTGTTCATCAGTCGCCTTCTACAGAGGTTCCGGTTCAGCACGCCATCAGCGTCTTCCCTGCCTGACCTGCGAGGGCGCTATGGGGTGGTACTACAGCCGCTACGCTACAGTGTCACAGTCACACCGCGATATTGAGCACAGCTCGCTGTAGTTGTGACCTGGTGTGAGTCCACCATCAACCTGGCCATGTTAAACAAACAGAAATAATTACACAGTCACAAATGATGAAACATACTGTACTGCACAAACACAGACACAAAGGCTGGGCTCCCTTTACAACAGATGCCTAAGCACAAGTCAGGCAAGCTTAGTTGTTCATGGAGGTGGGGCAATGTAATTATTACAAAATTTTAAGAGATTATGGTTCTATTCCAACTTTTACATTTTATACATTTTTAACACAGAATTTAACAGTTTGTATGCAGCATTGTTGATCTGTAGTACGTTTGTAAGCAGCTGCACATATTGTGTATGGATGTTTTGAATGTGATGGCAGAGTATAAATCAAATAGCCCCAAATTTTACACAGATTTCTTGTACAGTGTACAGTTATAGACATCAATTCATCTACAACAACTCAGTCAAAAATAATACTCTGGCTTCCGGACACCCATAGTTCAGCACAGTTTCAACTATTTCCTGCACTAAAAAACCTGATGCTAATCATCAGCAAATTATTATGAAGCCCTTCATGAATTTGACTGAGTACGTAATGCTTTCAGCAATGGTTTGATCAAAAATATGATCTGATAAGACTTTCACTAAGTAAGTAGTCACTTTCATTAGCTTGACTTTTAAGGCCAGTGCTCACACTAATGACAGGAATGGGTCACAGACACAAATGTGAGTGGAGCCCACACACACACACACACACACACACACACACAAGCACATTTGTGAATCATAGATCCAACAGACCATGCTTAATTAAAACGACAAGGCAAAGGTTTCACTCGACTTTTTAGTGTTTTAAGTCATTGAGAATAACATCTGCACACCTTTCACAATCTCACATCAACATCAAACATACTCTATTGCTCAGACTAGAGAAGAATGTCATGGTAACGCCATAGTAACATAACTGTAATTCGGTACTGATGCCATAGTAACACTAGTGTTAATACACACAATCCCTCAGAGTCATGGATTATACTTTACACCGGTTCCTAGCACTGTGATGCACTCCAAATGAAATGGCATGCTTAAAAAATATATATCATTTCACTGATGTTTATATATATATATATATATATATAAAGCTGTACCTACATTTATATTTATGTATTCCCCATGTTAATATAGATCTTTGCAGACAGCAGTTCAATGTCAAGATTTCACATCACCAACGAGCAATGCTGTTTTAATGTTTCCACATAAAGATGTAACAAAATATTATTAAAAATAAAGAACAGAACAAAAACAATGTCCTGAGTTTTTTTTTCTTTTTCTTTTGTGTTTGAGGTGCAGCATCAGTTTGGCCAAGCTGGTGTTCTGAAACACTGGAAAAACAAGAGAAAGTGATCTAGTGTTTCTGAGTGTTCTGTGGTGTCCTGGAATGTGTGAGTGCGTGTTTGTTTTGCGTGAACCTGTGGAGGACCTTATACATTCGGCCGTAAGCTCCAGTTAACACTGAGTGCAAAATGGCTGTCTGAACCAGGCATGAACTACATTACCCAGAGGCACACGGGACAGTTATGACTAGTTGGTGCTTATGTTATTGCATCTTTACTGTTGGCATTGTTTAAACCATGAGCATTTCAAGCAGCATCGTAGTCTATGAAAGCGTACAACACTCCACTCAACAGGACAGAATATTTCTGTGGTCCTGTGCTAGAGGCTACAATAAAAGCAGGGAAAAGATAGATAGATAGATAGATAGATAGATAGAGACAGAAAGAGATGAACGTTGCTACAGAACACAATAGTGCTCACAGAGGGGGCCAGATGCTCTGGCTTGGTTGCACCAACATCCCACCTTAGGGTCATACACAATAGTTACTGTGTGCATGTGGGTGTGTTTCAGCAGAGTCTGTGGCTCTGACAGTTCATCTTTCAGAACAAAAATGGGCTTTGTATTAGGCGCTGGAGAACATCATTACCCTTCTCTCAAAACAACAGAGAAAAAAAACAGACAGACACACAGAGACAGAGAGAGAACCCTCCTATGTGGTTAAGCTACTGTTGACCTAAACCACTCTATGATCCTATACCAGTCCTAATGCAGTATCAAATTTACTTGGACCTGGTAAGCCTGACTGCTGCCTGTACTTATTTTCTCCAGTGATTCAAAGGAATCCACTTCCACTGGCTTTGAAAAACTCAATGCAAAAGGCTTTCTCAGCACTTGCTTACTCCAAAGCCACACTCAGCCCTTGCAGACTGGATTCCAGAAGCCCACCCTTCCATCAAATGGTTTCCATCGCTATGACAACTGCTTCAGCCTTTGATGGTGCAGAGGAGGCAGAATTGCACATATCTGGCCACTCGCCTATCCCGTCCCCTGCGGAAGGAGTCATCTGGGCTCGGACGGAGCAATCGGCGCTGTCATGGATACTGCTGCTTGTGACAGCAGTTGCCCCCGTCTCTAAGTGATCTCTGTCTTCATCTTCCTCATCCTCTTCTTCCTCTTGGCCAATGCGGCAGCGACACACCTCAATGCCGGAGTCTCCAGTCAGGCGGCGCTGCTGGAAATGTGTCTGGTCCACGTCCAGGTCACAGACAGCAGAATCCCGCCGCTCCGGCTCTAAGAAGTCTGGGAAAAAGAGCACCGGTCTGGGAGGTGACTGAGGGGCCGGGGTGTGTTCCTGCACGGGAACCTCCCACTCTGTGGGGGAACTCTGCTGCTCTGAAATCGCCCCCAAAGGGTCAGCAAGAGGGAATAAAGGGGAAGGAAGGGAAGGAGAGGATGGAGAGATAGGAGAACAAGATGGTGGAGAGGATGGAGGAACAGCAACAGGAGGACAAGAGGCAGAAGGGAGATTCTGGGTTGTATTGCTGGGTGGTTGAAAGAGGCCCAAGTTAGTAGTCATATTGTCTCTGGTAGGACTGGGGTTAGAAGTTTGCCCCACATCACTAATGCCATTGGCATTCGTGACTGGAGTTGCACTACTCTCAGAGATGGTGCAGCTCTGACCAGCATGACTGATGTCACTGGTGTTAACAGTTTCATTGGATGTAGCAGTTTCATCGACATTACTGACATTGTTGTTAATGGTTTGACTGGTAACTGTTTTAACGGTCCTGTTGCCATTGCAGTCAAGAGAAAGGGAGTCCGATAATTGCACCTCCATCGCCTCTGCAAGATTTAACGATGGGTTGGGGTCAGGTTCATCGAGAGTTGCATCGGAAACAGTCTCAGCATGTGTATCTGTGGCTGCAGTTGTGTGGGTGAATGCAGAAATGGAGTGGATGGGCACTGCTTCACTGTGGGAAGGTGTGGAAGTGTGGCTAGTGTCAGTCTCATCTGTGAGCTGAGCAGAGGAGGGGGAGGAGCTACATGGAGATGACGGACAGCAGGAGTCACAAGAGCAGCTCGTGTAGTTGTCAGAACTCTGGGAGGACAACATATGACTTGGACCTGGGTGGGCGGAGCCTCGCGGATAAGCAACTGAGCTGTAGGGAGGAGGTGGGGTGCTAGGCTGAGCTGCTACTTCTTCATAGGATGGCAGTTTAAGTGAAGCAAGGAAACCTGTCAAAGGCAAGAAAGGGACTTGATTAGAATTAATTCACTTTCATGAGAATTACTGCTTGTATTATTCAATGTCTTAAATATATTCAGTAAGAACCTTATGCTTTACTGTTCCTATGTATTAGCACTAGGTAGTGTATGTAGGAGGGTTAGCTAACTAACTTTTTACAGAGTAAAGACAGCAAGTTACAAATAAAAACAACAGGAGGAAGTTAACAATGACATGCTTGTAAAGTTTGCAGTGTTTGCAAAAACAGGCACCAGCACAACATGCTTAATCTTATAGCCTGAATATAATGTTATTTAAACTTATAATATCAATATGTTTTATATTTAGTATATATTTAATATTAAATTATGTACACAATGAAATGCTTGAAATGAAATATTTTTTGGCGATCACATTTTAGAACGCAGTGCAAATATTAGCACATCTAAATTAGACAAAGACACAGGAAGAGAACGGAGAACGTTGGAAAGACGGACAATGTAAGAAAGAGACTGAAGGGATAAGTGAGTGCGTACTGAGATCCAGCATGGACGATGGATAGCTGCAGGCTCCATGATAGGCCATAAGGTTGATCTCTCTCTGCCTCTGCTGCTGCTGCACTCTCTGTTTAGCCTGCCGATGCCGATAAGCACAGCAGCAACTGAACAGGATCAGCACACTCCATAACAACCAAAACCCTGCAATACACAGATATAACATAACATTAACATATATATTATTATATGTTGATACTTTGCATATAGACATAAATATGACAGTACAGGGGCACAGGGCAAATCAAGGTTTCTAAGTTGACAAATAGATGGCTAGAATTTTCATTTTCATTTTCATTAATTTATTATAACTAAATCTGAAAATAAGCACTGGAATACAGAAAAAAATGACACATGGCAGACGCACAGCTAAGCATGACAGCCTAAACATAACTTACAGGCAGTAACCAACTTATGGGAAGCACCTACAGGATCAAGTTGGTAAGGATTTTCAACAATGGCCCTAGTGTTTTGTCTGATCTTACATACTCTCACCAACTCCTGAAAAGTCTTATTAATAAGCTGAGGATGAACTGAAATCCACTGCCCTTGCCTAACATTGTTAAACACCTTACCCAATGGTAAAAGGCCGTCACATTATCTAACCACTAAGATGCCAGCTCAAGTACCATCACATAAATCACTGATACTCACACCACAGCTCATAGTAGTATGTGCAGCAGCCAGTCTCTCCACAGCAGTGGCCAGTCTGGCAGAGGTAGCCACTGGCGCTGTTGGCCCCAGGGCAGTAGCGGGGGCTGCCCAGGAGTGGCAGCGTCCCTGTGCTGTGGTACTCCATACCCTGAAGCAGGGCGTGGCGCCACCGGAACAGCCGTTTCTCCTCTTCCTCCACGACTGCTGCTGTCACAACACAAGCCTACACCCCCTTGGCTGCCTGCTCAGGATCAGGAAACTGTTTTAAAAAATGGAAGTAGAGTTAAGAAAAAAAAATCTAAATATCCCTTCAATAGTACAACACACTTAAAATCAAGTCTGAAATAGATCTGATGATATCTTTAAGGGCAATTTTAATGGTGATTTTGATCATTAGCCTAGTTTTTGGGTCAATTTTATGATTCCTTTATTTGCCTGAGCTCCAAAAGACTGGGTATTATGATTTGCTCTAAACATTCATACATTCATTATCTGTAAGCGATTATCCAGTTCAGGGTTGCAGTGGGTCTGGAGCCTACCCGGAATCACTGGGCGCAAGGCAGGAACACACCCTGAAGCTGTGTGACTGCGACACTACCTGTTGTGCAAACGTGCCGCCCTGCCCTAAACACAGTTTAAGGAATCTGAGTCTGCCACAGCCATCTGTAAGGAACATACAAACAAAGAAAATATTTGAGTGATGCAAGTGAATCCACTCAAATGTTTGTGTGTTGACTTAACATAATATACAGTGATGCTCCACTGACTTCTAACAGGAGGAAAAGAGCCTCTGTCATTATTATGCTGGGCTCAGCACTGCAGAAACTGCACTATGTATTGTGTGTGTGAAGGGGGGGTAGGAAACCACTTCCCTTCCTTCTCTCACCCCATTGATTTCAGTACAGTGATGTAAAAACAGATTAAAGGGGAGCCCCAGGAGCAAAATAAACAAATTACCCAGTGTTCCTTTAAGTCTCATTCAGAAATGTTACAGGCTTAAAACTTCAGCCTCAGGATAAACTGTTGAAGACTAAACAGGTGTGTATATGTAAATGTGTTGAAGAAAAACTCATAAAATTGTATATATGCACTGTATGGACTGGGATGTGAAACCATTTTTACATACTACATCAGACCAGTTTATTTCAACATTTTCACGTTCAGAATCATGTTTTATTTTTGCAGTTTTCATAGGAATAGAGCATTAACTCTGGTATGTAAAAGCCTGGACGCTCCCGGTCAAATTAGTCCATGTTTTAGAAGACACTTGAAAAGGTCGAATTTTCATAATGTTACTTTCATGAATATAGCAAAGAACAGTTATTTATAAGTTATAACACATTTTTTATTTGTCGTAGCATATGACAAGGAAGTGTGAACTGAAATTTGCAGAACGAGACCTATATCTTTTTGAAGTCATTAATATTATCATAAATTATTAAAACATGTTATCTAAGGTTCTTTATGCCTGTATGCCTGTAAACGTGCAGGCGTGATTTAATTTGGGTTAACACAGTCAGACAGACAGACAGACGGAGTGCTGGTGGTAAGGAATCCACAGAGCGGCTCTGCTCTGAATGTCAGAGAGTATGCTCTCCATGACACAGTGAACAGCGGCATAAATCACAACCAGACGAGCACATGGCCATAGACAAAAGTGTTTAAAAATACTCCACTAAATCTAGACATCCCACTCGTACAAGTGACCAGGTTTAACTGAAGCTCGAGCGACTTCAAATTCGTGCTTTCCGTTCCACCTTAAATGGTGCAGTAACCAACGGTCCACACTCCACAGACACATGGACATGCTGCACCATTTAAGGTGGAACTGAGAATTAGAACAAGAAGAGGCCACTGCAGATTCGTGAGGCTGATGAGCTCTGTCTCGTGCGGTGGGGCTCGGCGGTTTGAATGTGACCAATAATGTTATTAACGGCGCCGTTAGCAGGGCCACCGCAGAGCCATACTGTCTCTAAGAACTCGCCGCTGTCTCTAAGGTTTGACGCAGACGAAGGAAGAAAAACAGAATGACCGACCGTCGAGCGGCCCTCAGCGCCGTGCTCCTCCCCCGCCACTGGAGAGCCTTGTTCCGCCGCCGGTCTCCATCTTGTCGACCCTCTGCCGCCGCTAACGGAGCGCGCGTCCGCTCGCTGCACACGGCACTTCGTGCCACCGAGTACTGACCGGACACAAACACACACCCTGGCACCCCGCCGTTTCTGTCGTTTACACGTTTAACGGCAAAAGAGCGGAACCGACGGATTACATAATCCGCGGTGAGACCGCTGGAGGAACATTTTTTTTAACGTCCGTTAAAGCGGACTTCGTGCTGATTGGCAGAAGCCGCGCAGCGCGTCAACCAATCAGAGCACACCAACCAGTAGCCTGCATCTCTCATAGCAACAGCACTGAGGGGAGACCAGTAGGGTATTTCACAAAGCAAGATCTCTCTGTTAACTTAAGTCTAAAGTTGAGGAATGTCCTTCTTTAGCTTAGATTAATTGGCTAAACTGATTAGTCCTCCTTAATAGAATACCGATCAAAAGGGCATTATACAAAGTAAGACCCAACAAAATTCAAGCCTAATCAATAGAAGTAGCTAAAATTCTTATTAACTTACGTTTTGTCACCGTCCAAGAAAAACATAGAGCCTCTCTCCGTTTTTGTTGACTTTATTTACCACATTAGTTTAACAAAGCAGCTGTCCTGTGTGAAAATGTCACAATGAATGGACTAATAGAAATGCTCAATAAAATTTGTTGGAATTATTTTTTTTTACATTGACTTCCAATGAAAATTAAGATTTATTCTTTCTCCTATAAAGTTATTAATTTGCTTATACATATTATATTTTGCATTTTTTTTCTTTGGATAGCAACAATATGCAAGTTAAATAAATAAGCTCATGTTATCTGGCTAAACTGAAAAATACAACTTTTTCTAAACTGCTTCCTGCATTGTGGAATAATGCCCAGGAAAACTAATGTGTTTTTACAGCTAATTCAGCTGGATTACATTTCTAAAACAATAGTATACACTTACAAAAATGAGACAATTTGTTTTTTGTATGTATTGTAATAAAAATAAATAAATAGAACCATGCTTACTGAGAATGTAAATGATTTTAAATAACAGTAGTAATCTTAGGTGCATAAAACCCTTGCATAGCACTGTATGTTCAACAATAACTATTACTCTATGATAGCATTTCTAAGTGAAATAAACCACCTACACATCAATCAATCAAATTTTATTTATATAGAGTTTTTCACAAGAGAATGTCGTCACAAAGCAGCTTTACAGAGATATGAGCAAGCCACAGGTAAGAGTGGCAAGGGAAAACTCCCTCTGTGCATGAGGAAGAAACCTTGGAAGGCTCATAAGGGGGAACCCATCCTCCTCTGGTCGACACCGGGGAGCACAACAGATAACAAAACAGTAGCAAAGTGAACTGAGAGAGATAAATGAGTTATAGTAATGTGAAGATAAAATATTAGTGATATTAGTGAAGCAGGAGGTGGTCAATGATTCTGTGGGAGGGTAAAAGCAGGTGCAGAGTTAATCTGAGATAATACAGCATCCTTGCATGGACAAAGGCAACACCAGGAGAGCAGCAAGAACAGGGCATCTCGAAGCATAAAGATTCTTTCATATTCAACAATGGTTCTCTCTGTCTCTATATTATCATTGTAATAAAACATGGTCGTACAAGGACCTTGGCGAGCTGCTGCTGTTACTGCATGTCCCTTTGGATACTGTTGGCTATCAGTCTGTATTGCTTTCTTGAGAGAATACGCACACAGTGTGTGTAGTGAGTCTTAAGTTTAGTTCCTCTTAAGGGTTTTGAATGTTCTTAAGGCAACAAAAAAAATGCCCTGTTATCACGCCACATTTGTACATCTTAAGATGTTTAGATGATAAAGGACATCCATGCTATTGGTTGCAGGCAATATACCCACCCCTTGTTGATGTAGGGGCTATGTTTTAGTCACATGAGTGCTACATTTTGGTCATACGGGCTCTACGTTGTGGTAATATGAGTTGTACGGGGGCTGTTTCTGGGGCTGTGTATCCACCACGAGTCTCATACTCAGCTGTGAAGTTGTGTTTGGAATAGTACATGTGTGCAGGTTTTTATTTTTTGGCAGAATGAAGATAACACTTCTCAGTTTCATTATTTGACCTAGTTGTTCCTTTATAAACCTTCTGCTTCTGGACAAATAGATGACAAATAAGCTTTAATGATGGTGGTTCTTCAAAAACATAAGGACAATTAGAGCTAAATTTCATTGTTTACCCTAAATGTTCCTTAGAACACAGTTTTAATGCTCAAAATATTTTCACAAATTGGCGATTCGTCTAAAATTCTTGCAAACAAATTACATAGAGTAAAGAGGTCTGGGGTGCTTGTGGTTCAAAGGAAGCATTCACATTATCGATTTAGAAGACCCTAAGCCTTGGATGAGTTTGAATTGAGATGCTGTAATATAAGATGTACCTGGGTGTTACAACTGAAGAGAGAAACATCTGAGCAACAGGAGAATTTATTATATAATTAGTCTCCATTGTTTTACCAATTAATTTCATCACTGTGTATAAAACATACAGTGATATTAAGGAATTCTCTTTTTTAATACTCATTTTCTGATGAGTGTGCTTTCCTCTCAGCATTTTAACTTCTCCTTCAGTGGCTTTGGTGATTAAACTGTGGTTTTCCTGTTTAAGAGCGTAGAGGGGAAATGACATAGAGATTGAGCAAGCTGAAATCAGCTTTGTGCAGTTTCTATATCAAAAGTAAGTACAGCACTGGGCAAAAGTATAGTTATCAGCGTCAATGACCCTACAGCAGCACTTTGTAGTTCTACAATTACAGACTTTAGTCCACCTGTTACTCTGCATACTTTCTTATGCCCATTTCACCCTGCTCTTAAATGGTCAGGACAACCACAGAGTAGGTATGATCAATGATCAATCTCAGTGCTCAAGTGACACTGACGTGGTGGTGGAGTCTAGTAACGTATTAATTGTTAAATTTGGCAGTGTATACTCAGCATTGCTACAGATCAGAATGATTTATTTGTGCTGCAATATGTATTAAATATCATAACAAATTCTTTCTCACCGTCTCTCTCTCTCTCTCTCACCCTCCCTCATGCAGATGTCAGTTAAACCAAAGTTCAAGAATGAAAAATTATAGCTTGTTCACTCCCTCTTTTGCTCCATCACTTCCCATGTTGCAAAACTGTGCGTGAGAAACATTCCAAACCAGCATCATTTGACTTTTGATGTGAATAGTAACAGACTCAGACACGGAGTTGGAGGAAATAAAAATGGGTAAGAAAACCTTAACCATATATAGATATATATCCAAATGCATCAGAATTGGACCATTTTGATTATTTCATTGATAATAAAACATATTCATATCTTAATAGATTTTTTCTTGATGAGATTTGCGAACACTGAGGGTGAAAAATTTATAAAACATCTGTTTGAACAGATAGCAGCAAAGTGAAAAAAGTAATCATTAAATTGTTAATGTCAATGTTTTTGAATAATGAAATGCTTGCACCTGATTGGCTCAACAGTGTTTCAGCTGGATTCATTTGTTGAACATTGATTAAATTTACTTGCCTTAGTCGGAATTCACTGCACCACAGACCGCCACAGCAAAATGCAACAAAACTCATCCCTGAAATAACATTTAAAAAAAATCAAGTGAATGCTTCCTATAGCAGAAGATTTGAACTTATTTCAAATCAATGCAGAAGCAAAACCCAATTTAGCGATCAGATGTAGTCCAACCACTTCAGATTGTTGCACTACAACAGAGATATTTCTCAAGAACAATCCCTGAAGGAGCACTGACTGGTGCTGCTCAAAGGGATAAACCCCTGCTTTAGGAATATACTAAGCTATGGCATAGAGCAGACCGAAGAACATACAGCATAAAGTCACATCTCTAGAGAATCCTCCACCTTTAAACAAACACAGTAGCTCCTCATCTATATAAATCCAGAACAAGTGATCAATTTAACACTCCTGAGACAGTCTGTTTACAGCCTCTCATCTAAACCACACTGGGTGGAAAACTTCTCTGGCCACTGTGACCATACCATAAACTCCCTATTAAATGTGATTATGGCACTGGTATTTCTACAGGCAATTACCACAAACCTTTACTTTAACCTTTACTATAATGAGAAGGATAGCTCTTTGGTATTTCAAGGAACTTCTGTTGATGCCTGAAACACTTTGTCCAATGCTTCAATCTTAGTGTAAGACTGTTTTTCATACATTTGCCTCACAGTGAGGTGCACAAATTTAACACAACCAAGAAGAAAAACTACTAACCAAACAAAACAAGAACAAGGTGCATGAAAGAATGTGGGGAAAAAAGGCTGATTAATACACACAGTGCACTCTCTGGCCAGATGCAAATAAAATGACTTAGATTAGATCAGATTTTAAGCTCCATATGTAAAAGGTTAATAATAATAAAAAAACACCCCTCAAAATTGAAAAGTCTTAGCAAATATAACACTGCAACAATGGTATTGCTGACAGAACAATACAAAAAAATGCAATTGACTATTAATAACATGTTAATTAGTAAAGTACTGTATTCCACAGCTGACAAAAGTGGAACTGGAAATGCTCTTGAAGACTGGAGTTGTGACACATTCTGAGCAAAAAGTGACTGATCATTTCTGTTTAACTCTGCTTTCTGTATTTTCCAGAAATCCCATTAGAGGCTGAAAATACCACACAGGATTATTATGATTATTATTTTGATTATGAGTATATTGATGCATGTTCTCAAGATTTTGTCAAATTTGGATCCATTTTTATTCCTTTATTCTTTATCATTGTGGTCCTCCTCAGTCTTGTTGGTAACACACTGCTTCTTGTGGTCATTGGAATGTACGAGTCCCTCAAATCACTGACCAACATCTTCATTGTCAACCTGGCTGTGTCTGACCTGATCTTTACACTCGGACTTCCGATCTGGGCCTGTTACCACATCTGGGGCTGGATGCTGGGTGAACTCATGTGTAAAGGACTGAACTTTATTTTCTACACTGCCTATTACAGTAGTATTGGGTTTCTGATGTTGATGACGATTCAGCGCTATGTAGGGGTGGCCCATCCTCGCTATGAGTGGAGCAGATGGCAGAAGATCGTGTTTCCAATCCTTGTCTGGCTGTTCAGCTTCTCAGCAGCTTTACCAGAGTTATTCTACAGAACAATTTCTTACCCATACAATGATAGAAAGTTATACTGTCAGTACGAAAGCAACCATGCCCTCGTTTTTGTTTCATATGAACGGAACATTTTGTTTGTAGTTGCATTTTTAGTCATTGGTTTCTGCTACTCGAGGATTCTTTGGATGATCACAAAGTCCCCGAAAAGGAGACAAAAGACTATAAAGATCATCATCTGTATTGTGCTGGTGTTCTTTGTTCTCTGGGCTCCTTATAACATTGTAATATTTCTGCAGACCCTGGAGTTCCATCATTTGGATTATTCTGAACAGTGTACTATAAGCAATCACATTGGCTATGCCTATTACGTCTGCAAGATAATTGCCTTTTCCCACTGCTGCATTAATCCAGTGCTGTATGTTTTCATTGGTGTAAAATTCCGCAATCATTTGAGGACTCTCCATCAGAAGATTTTACGCAAAATCCATCCAGGAGCACCAGGAGAAAACCCACGCAGACACGAGGAGACCACACCAAACTCCTCACAAACAGTCACCCAGAACGTGATTTGAACCCACAACCTGGAGCTGAGTCCTTTTTTTTTATCCAAAAATTTGTCATTTCAAGCCTCATGCAGCACCACTCAGGCAATGGATGATAAAATGTGTTTTATGATTTATCATATCAAAACTGGTAGTCGACTTTATCAGATCCCTGCAATTTACCATTCACATTCACATGCATTTTTAAATTATGATTTAAATCTAAATGTATTTTACCGGCTTTATTTTCATTTTCATCAGTTAATATTTGTAACTTCCACCTCTTGGAAGTAACTCTACAGGGTTGTTCCATAGCAGGATTTATGAATAAGATTAATTAAGATCAGAGTTCAGGATTGTCCTTTTCTATTGAACAGATTTGACTCAGAGCTTAAGGTATCTGGATAAACTGAAAAATGTGGTTTGTGAAAGCCCAGCCCTGAATACAGGAAGTTGTTATGCTCTGAATACAGGAAGTTGTTATATTATGGGAGATTTGATGTTCTGTTGATGTTCCCAAATCTCTGCATGTAAAAAAACCCCATGGCTAAATAAACTGCAGCTAGTATTGGGCTGCATTTATGAATATTCCCAGTGTCCAGTGTCCCTCTTTACTACTTATATATAACACGAGAATTACCATGGACTGAGTGTGCAGATGGTGATTCATTCGTTTGTTCATTCATTTTCTGTAACCGCTTCATCCAGATCAGGGTCATTGTGTGTCTGGAGCTAACTGAGGGCAACATCAGAACACACTCCGAACAAGCTTCCATTCCATTGCAGGACAGAGAACTATCACTTCAGTTAAATGTAATTCTGACACAAACTGTGCAAGGAATTCTAGTATTGGTTTCTATAACTTATAACACAGCCTAAGATGGTAATAATGATGTGGCTGATAGATTCATATGCTTTTGTGCTCTGTCAAGAGCCTGATGTGTTCTTCTGCTGACAAAATGCCCTTTTGTTTCAAACATGGCAATACTGTTGTAATTTTCCACATGAGCTGAGCAGGCTTTGATTAAAAACCTTAATAATTTTAAGTCCATCAGTTTCAGACTCAGCATCAAATACAGCTTTACTAAGCATGTGTTCATTTTCAAAACTTGATGTGTGTTTTTAAAAATCAGGCCAGACCCGGTGTAAACAGTACAGATATAAACATGTTCAGCATGGTCTACTTAGCAGTTGTATTTACTTTTCTTCTGTTCTCAAGAAATCTTACTTACAAAATGTTGCTATATCTGCAGTGTTCTTTGATTATGGGGATGTGGTCAGAGAAGTTCTGTCTCCTTCTGGAAAAATCACAGCGCAAGCATTTTCAAGATTTCTTGTTGATCCACATCCACACTCCAGAGATTTTAAAGAGGATCAGTGGTTTCAGCTGAAACAGAGATAATTAAGACCAAACTTTATAGGAGGAGGCCATTTCTGGCCAAAATATTTGCTTAAGATGATGCTAACACAGGCGGCACGGTGGCGCAGCAGGTAGTGTCGCAGTCACACAGCTCCAGGGGCCTGGAGGTTGTGGGTTCGATTCCAGCTCCGGGTGACTGTCTGTGAGGAGTTGGTGTGTTCTCCCCGTGTCCGCGTGGGTTTCCTCCGGGTGCTCCGGTTTCCTCCCACAGTCCAAAATATATTGGCGACTCGAAAGTGTCCATAGGTGTGAATGTGTCTGTGTTGCCCTGTGAAGGACTGGCGTCCCCTCCAGGGTGTAAATGTGTGTCGTGTGCAAAACTGCATGTAAAACACAACATATTTCCATTTTGCGACAGATATTTCCCTCAGTGTAAAAGTTAGCTTAGCGGTTAGCTTCCTTTTCTCTGAGGGGAAAATCTACCGCCATTCTGATCCTTACATGTAGAGTACGGATACCGACACAGGACAAACGTAATCTCATTGTGAACCTCTCAAAACCACTGAATGTGGTAGCAACTGTCTCATTTGACTGTCACGAGCAGGGGAGGTTGTTAGGTGTTAGGGGGCGCTAGTAATCTTAGCAGTATTGGCGCCTACTTGAACAAAAGCGTTTTTATCTAAAAGAATATTTTCTTTCAAAGTCAAGCAAGTCTTGGACATTAATCTACACACATGACTCCTGAAAAATGTTGATTTGAGTGAGTAAAGTATTTCTATTTTATTTACAGTTAGCTAAGATTTCTAATATTGTATTTACAGGTGGCTGGAACTATGGGTACATACGCTACGTTAATATCACCACGGCAATTAAAACATGGGCCTTTCCCACTAGCATTTATAGTAACATCAGTCTTAATTACGAAAATAATTATAGTTAAACAGTTAATTTCAGTTTTTTCGTCTTTTTTATAGTTTTTGTGAGGAACATCACAGGCGTGTGGTGGAACCTGGGTAATACCCTTCACGAAGTATCATCTGTTGCGAACACATCAAGTACTAGTGATGTGTCGGTCGCGAACGAACCGGTTCAAAGAGCCGGCTCTTGTAAGTGAACGATGAGAGCCGGTTCCCGTCTAAGACCGAGCAATTTTTTTCTAAGGCTTGTCAGAGAACAACAAGCAAGGTCCAACCCTCCGAGCTGAGACACTTGGTTTTCCTGAATGCCAATCTTCCCTCCAAAAAATAGTTGAAGAAAATGTTAAATCAGTTAAATGTTTGTTGACAGTTGTGGTTGTTTTAATCACTACCGTTGAATGCTGCTGTTTTGCACTTTGCAGAGTATTTATTTATTTTATTACCCAGAAATGGATGATTATTTAATTTAATAAGCTATTTTGTAATACCTACCTTTTGGGTTCCATTGGCTATATTTCAGAGTTCACAAGTGATTTTTTATTAAGGTGTTTAAATAAAAATCCAGTTATTTATACAATTGAATGTGTGAGTGCAATCAGTGAGTTATTACAAGACGGCCATAAAACAATTGGCCATTGCAACACTATTTATTATTTTAAATATTGAACAATACTATTTTGTCCATACAGTCATGTAAAATGTTGGTAATATTGTTCTGTACCAGTGGAAATAAGGGGTAAAACAAAGAGCCGTTTAGGAGCTGAAATTCCCATCACTATCAAGTACACACCGGAAGACTTATCGGGGAGTATTAAAGGTTTGGGCCTTGCACACTTAAGCAGTCAGACACCAACAAGGGGTGCAAGGGTGAGTAATAGGAGAAGGGGCTTTGTATGAGTTGCTTGTGTGAGTGGATCAGACACAGCAATGCCTAAACAGTTTTAAACCTCTGAGAGTAACTGCATGTGCAAAGGTGGACTGGTGATGTTTTTCCCGATTAGATTGGATAAGCTTTTCACCTTTATTTGCTACACATGGGAAAACATGGGATTTTCTTTTTTAATTCATCCGAGAATTTACATTTACGTTACGGCATAGCTGCTCGAGATGAGGGTAGGTACATGAGCTTTGCCTGACGTAAACAAGGACTACTGACGTGCAGACTGACCAATTAAATGTTTACAGAGGTTATCGACCAATAACGGTAGCTCTACAGTCAGACCGTCCAATCAGAAGATTTTAGGCTACTTCACCACGCCCCCTTCTCACTCAAGCGAACCAATCGGAGTAGGGGAGGGTGGGACTAGTTTGTGAACGAAACTTCTCAAAGTTCTATGTAAGCTCTAGAAAAATAAAATCCAGGCCGTTTGTGAAATTCCGCCCGGACATTTTTTTAAGTCTAAAAAAGAGGACATGTCCGGGTGAAAAAGGACGTCTGGTCACCCTAATGTTGGTAGTAATACAGACGTGTTAGTTTGGACCAGAACTCAGTGTACGATATCTGAACCCATCCAAAACTTCTTCCCATCAAATTCTTCAAGAAATATGTAAATGTGTGTCGTGTGCAGTGAAATTATTTTTTTATAATTATTATTATAGCACACACTCAAAGAGAATGGAGTAGAGCAGGGTTTTTAAAACTTTTCAATGTGACCACCATGGTTCACTTAATGAGATAACCAAAAAGAAAGGGGGAAATGTTGAAATCTGCTGTGGTCGGTGTCAGCAGCAGTGGTGAGGTAGTAGTGGTGAGCAGTACACTATCACTCTTGGTTTCTTGGGGTTTCAATACAGGAACAGGAAGAACTAAAAACCAGGATGATTAAGAATAAAACATATGCTTTGTGGCATGGCACCAGAGCTACAGGTTCACATTTGTCTGTTTTACTGTAAACTGCTCTCTAGACCCCAGGTTAAAAACCCCTGGACAATAAAACTTCAGACATTTCTGATGGGGCTTGTTGACTTCACTGCAATTCAGCCAATTATTCCCCATGAGACTAGAGAATGTGAAGAGAGGCTGAACTCTTTTAAATGACTCAAACTAAGAATAGTTTTGATGTCTTGATTGTAACTTTGTACAGAAAACTCTGCATTATCTGCTACCTGTTCTTTTCTGGTAGGTGATGTCTGAGAACCTGAGAGGGCGGAGTGGGAAAACAGATGAAGAAACAACCTCCAGCTTCCAGTGTTGGAAACCCTTCCTTCTTCCCCTTTGAATGTTCTCAAGCCGATCAACATTGCTCTTGTGTTTCCTGCATCCTGGCTTCTGCCTTGACCCCCACCCCCACCCCCCAAGACAGAAGTGTTATGTTCCAGGAACGTGAAGAGATGTAGTGGCTCAAATCATTAATCAGCAGTTAGTGGGGGCGCTGGGGTATGTCTAAAACATGTGGTTTTAAATCAGCTGTAATGTCTGATCTAATACTTGAAGAATTTATTTTTGTTGTTGTTGCAGGTAGCCTTCGGTAAAGTGCTAAGAATAGTGACTATGTCAGATGGTGAATGACATTTGTATTTAGGAAAATCTAATGCAAAGCTGACTTGCTGTCAGTAAACCAGGGACGGTGTGTAACATACTGATCTCAATGCTTAGTTTTGTAATTCCTGAGAAAATGAAGAGAAAGGATTTCCTTTTTTTGGTGAAGCATTAAAATATTTGCCTCTTTTGCCAGTGTTCCTTCGATTGGAGAGAGCCGTCTTAATGAAATGAACGATGGCTCAAGAATCCAAAGACCCCTCCGACCAAACACTGTGTAGAAATAGGTGTGAAAAACTCACCTGAGGAACTGCACTGATCTGAGAACTCGAGCAGTTCCTGATCATTGTAATGTTTCTGTAATGTGACTCTATTAAAGTTATCAACAGAGGACAACCTAAGCCTCTGTATTTTGTTAAATGGATGTATAAAGAGAGAAAGATGTAAATCTCTATGTAAAAACAGATATAACTTAACATTTTCACCGTGGTATATTTTACTTAAACAGACACAGCATTTAAATCTGAAGCTACAGCAGTGAACAGGACTTATTTCATGAGGAGTTTTATTAAACTAAGCTGTGGTCAGAGTCTGAGTGTATATATATATATATACAGGGGCAATAAACCTGGAGCAACACTCATCCTCTTAAATGCTGGATAAACTAAAACCCTGGCTTACGTTCTGTTCAGTGGATTGTCACATATACGCTTGGTTCTCTTTATTCGTCTTGGGAAAACCTTCATGAAGAACACACACGACTACCAGAACAGGAAAAAAACTGTAAAGCATGGAAAAATATTAAAAAGCAATAAAAACCTTTTGAAAACATGAACTGTTGTTGGTTTAAATAAAGAATTAAGCAAAATGCTGATAACCACCTTGTTATCGCAGTAGCATTACTCATGAAAAGCTGATGTAGAGGAAAATGTTCACTCATTCATATGTTGTTCAGGGTTGTAGAGGTCTGTAAACTCCTATGATCATTGTGCAAAAGGCAGAAACACCCTGGACGGCACAATCACAGGGCATCGCAAAGTGTCTCACTTGTGGACAGAAAAGATCCGTTTATCATCTATCAATCTATCAGGACTGAATCCAGGGAGGAGCCTGAAAACAGGTGAGTTCTGGGTGAGGTCTGAGACAGCCCTCAAGTTCTCTATGGCAAAGCAGCACAGTTTTAATCTCATTTTTCTCCTGTAAACTAAGGTTCCATCTCCTCTATTTCTAGCATTTAGTTGTCTCTGTAAATATAGGCACAGAAATCAATTTTTAAAAACATTATTCTGCTATATCAAACGAAGGTGGTGTTACGGCATTAGCGGTCAGGAAATGGCGTATGTTTTCTGCACATCTCTGATTCAGACACTGAGAAAAATTCATTATTAGAACTTTCTCTTTCACAGCTATTGCGGTTTTACCATCATCCCCCTCCAACTTCTCAATTAAATTTAGCATTCACATTCTGGCATCTCTCCACCTTAAATAGGGTGACCAGACGTCCTTTTTTACCCGGACATGTCCTCTTTTTTAGACTTAAAAAAAGTTCGGGCGGAAATTCACAAACGTCCAGGATTTTGTTTTTCTAGAGCTCACATAGAACTTCGAGAAGTTTCGTTCACAAACTAGTCCCGCCCTCCCCTACTCCGATTGGTTCGCTTGAATGAGAAGGGGGCGTGGTGAAGTAGCCTAAAGTCTTCTGATTGGACGGTCTGACTGTAGAGCTACCGTTATTGGTCGATAACCTTCTCTGTAAACATTTAATTGGTCAGTCTGCACGTCAGTAGTCGTCCACCTCCCCATCTCAGATCTGGTCACCCTAACCAACATTGAACAGAAGACTCTTATAATTGACCAGTTTTCAGCTCTCTAGTCTAGCATGCCTGTAGTTATCATTTCCGCCACTAAGTGGCTACCTGACAGCACCAATGCATAATCCTGCTCACAACGTGGTTCAGAGAGGTATCATGAAATGGACTTCTTTTAGCCTCATTTAGTGTCGTTGGCATCGTTTGTTCTTTGTGATTGTTTTGTATAAGACCCACATATGTATTTTCACTAAGCTTTGTCGAGTGTAATGATCAGTTGAGGATCTAGCTAATCGAGCTACTAGCTAATTAGCATTACCTAATTGGGATCTGTGGGCCTGTATGTGACCAATGGGTAATTTATTTTCCAATTTGGGGGGCGGGTGGGGGGGATGAGCTCTCGCCAGTCGCTACCGTTGTATGCTTAGCCGAACCTATGTGTGCTTTTAGGTCCTTTACACCTTTATATTTGCTACACAAAACATGGGAATTTCCTTTTTAATTCATTCGAGAACTTACATTTACGTTTCGGCATAGCTGCTCGAGATGAGGGTAGGTACATGAGCTTTGCTTGAGGTAAACAAGGACTACTGATGTGCAGACTGACCAATTAAATGTTTACAGAGAAGGTTATCGACCAATAACGGTAGCTCTACAGTCAGACCGTCCAATCAGAAGATTTTAGGCTACTTCACCACGCCCCCTTCTCACTCAAGCGAACCAATCGGAGTAGGGGAGGGCGGGACTAGTTTGTGAATAAAACGCTTCTCGAAGTTCTATGTAAGCTCTAGAAAAACAAAATGCCGGACGTTTGTGAAATTCCGCCCGGACATTTTTTAAGTCTAAAAAAGATGACGTCTGGTCACCCTATAATAAATAGTCAGGTCTTAGCCTCGTGGTAGGCCTTTAGTCATGTTTATTCTCTTGTGGACACCAAGTTGTATTTGTAATAAAGGGAGTACTCATAGACCTGTACCTCTAATTGTATGTGCTTAATCTCTCTTTGTAGAACACCACACACACACACACACACACGTTGACAACTTTACCAGATTAATATTCGTGTAGAAATCAAATTAAAAGACAAGTTCAAGTTAAATCCTGGCCCTGAACTTATATCATTGCTGTCCCAACCCCTGAAGTGATTGTTAATTCACATACAAACCAGTTACAGTCATCAATACAAACATCAAGGCCAACATTTATAAAATAAAATAAATAAAGTGTTAGCTTAAT
The DNA here is from genome assembly GCF_029633855.1 of Hoplias malabaricus. Classification (NCBI taxonomy): domain Eukaryota; kingdom Metazoa; phylum Chordata; class Actinopteri; order Characiformes; family Erythrinidae; genus Hoplias; species Hoplias malabaricus. Next base: position 14,045,727 of record NC_089804.1, read on the forward strand.
AGCCATGTTCAAGTCTAACTCACTGAGAGAACCAACTCCAGGTTGTACACCTGGTGACTGTCCAGTAGCCTCCGCTACACCAACACCGTCCACACTAGACAACATGGCTAGATCTGTACTGGCAGCACCCCTTGTATCAGGGGACACAGGCACACATCCCGTATTTCACTTACTCTAGCTGAGCGAGGTATTGAAAATGTGATAAAACTCAGCAACCAACAACAAATCAGCCTTCCGACAATCCCACAAAGCCTCTACTGATGGAGAAAAAACAAAGTTCTCCACCCAAGACACACTACACCTGCCCCCACAAGTTTTACCTGGTTATGGTTTCTTATTATTTAATACTCCTCTTTCATTCTATTGGTTCATTTTATATTTGCTGACATTAGATACTTTAAAATATAACCTTTTAAGATATAAGCTATAAGGAATAAGATACATAAGATATAAGGAATAGAGGGCATAATAGTAAATAGAGATCAATATCAGTTAGCAAATATTAATGAAGAAACAGCATGTGTTCTGACCTGCATTGTGCTGGGTGAGGCTTTCGTCCAGAGTGGTCAGGTTGTGAGTGCTGCAGTTGTCTCTGAAGGCCAGCAGTGGAGCCTTAATCCTCTCATCCTTTTCCTCTCCATCTCCCTCCTGACGGGACAGCTTGGTCACTATGGGTAACTCAATCACTTCCTCAAAGGGTTGTGTCTGCATGATGATGCCATTTTCTCTAAGCTGGACTTCTGGGCTCACACTGTAAAAATAAAGGGAAGTTCCATTTGAAGTCAACTCTCCTGTGTATAGCACAGTTCCAAAGACAAGGAACACCTTTTTATTTAATTTCCAGTAACTAATACAACATTCATAAAATATGTGAGAACTTTAAACAGTTAAATGACTAGGACGTCACTGCTTTGGGAGCAATTACAGACCTGTGTCCAGCAGATGGCAGTGTGTGAGAGATGAGGCTGGAGTTGGTGTGTCCATTTTTGTCACTGTGCTGTGATGCTTCAGGGGCTGGTGGAGAGGATACACTGACTGAGGGGCTTCCAGGGGCTAAGAAAAATAAAATTGGTATTAGATCTGCATTACCCCTCAGGAGTACCATTATGGTATTGAATAATATAAAATATCCACAACCACATACTCGGTTGTTATCATGCTACACAGAATTGAACAGTTTTAGTTGGGCTGTGAAAAACAACAGCTTAAAGAGGACTTCTATGATTGTGGAGAAACACTGTCCTCTCTGGTTTATGTTCAGAAGCTCTGTCTTTTTTAGGAATGCTGTGTTTGAAGGGGGAAAAATGACACTGCTGAAGTTTAACTTGTCTGCAAGTTTTTATTCTCTATTTGAATTACCACAGACTCATTTGTAACTCAAAATTTGGTCATTTTGGTAACGCTACAAAGTTTAAAGATGAATTTGCTACGAGTTTGAAGATATTTTCACTTTTATTGATCTGAAATAATCCTCAAAAATAAGTCAATGATTTTCATGCTTTTCAAGGATTGGAGTTCTCAATGATCTAAAATATACCAGACACCATTTCTTTGCTGTGAGCAGAGATTTATTTTTATACGTTGGGACTTTTAGACGTTGGGACTTTACAAAGAGACGAGAGAACTAGCAAATTGTGAGGAAACATCCTACAGTTTTTTTTAAAATTAAAATTATGAAATATATTTTCATTTTACTGGCGCCCCCTCCAGGGTGTGTTCCCGCCTTGTTCCCAATGATTCCAGGTAGGCTCTGGACCCACCGCGACCCTGAATTGGATAAGTGCTTACAGATAATGGATGGATATTTTCATTTTATATTTAAAATATTTTATTTACTCTTGTATTGGTACATTTAATTTGATACTTGGGCGGCACGGTGGCGTAGCAGGTAGGTGTCGCAGTCACACAGCTCCAGGGACCTGGAGGTTGTGGATTCGATTCCCGCTCCGGGTGACTGTCTGTGAGGAGTGTGGTGTGTTCTCCCTGTGTCTGCGTGTGTTTCCTCCGGGTGACTGTCTGTGAGGAGTGTGGTGTGTTCTCCCTGTGTCCGCGTGGGTTTCCTCCGGGTGCTCCGGTTTCCTCCCACAGTCCAAAAACACGTTGGTAGGTGGATTGGCGACTCAAAAGTGTCCGTAGGTGTGAGTGTGTGAGTGAATGTGTCTGTGTGTGGTGTGTGTCTGTGTCGCCCTGTGAAGGACTGGCGCACCCACCAGGGTTTATTCCCGCCTTGCGCCCAATGATTCCAGGTAGGCTCTGGACCCACCGCGACCCTGAACTGAATACGTGGTTACAGATAATGAATGAATGAATTTGATACTTTTTCCCTTTGCTTGTCTGTGTTTGGATGTTGCCATATTAAATTTCTTTCCTCTGTCAGGAATATCGTAAGAATACTGACAGCCCTTATTGCATTCTCTGTTTAGAAGTCCTAGGGTATTTTCCCCTTTGGCTGAGAAAGAGCAGCGTTTAAAATCATGCATCTTTACACTCTAACATACTGTCTTTTAGTGTTGAAATATGGGACGATTGTGTATTTTACAGGACTGTTGATAATCCTATGTCCGTATACTAATTAACACTAAAACTACCAAACCGCTGCCATTTGGCAATTATACCTTTAAATCCCAAAGAACTGCCATTTGGCAGGTGTGAGCAGCTCTTCTTGCCTTCACTGTTATGTAAATGAGGCCATTACATTTGAAAGGAGACACTCTACTGCACTCCATACTCTCCTCTGCAACAAGTTGGTGAACCCCCACCCCCCCAGAAAAGTCAACATTACCAGACATTTAGATTCAAGGTAGTTTTATTGGTATATGCACAGGAAAGAAACATTTTGCTTGGTTTCCCTGTACAATGAAACAGTAATAAAGGAAGTAATAAAAGATAAAATAAGCATGCAACAATATGATGACAAAAGTGTTCATAAACAGAAATGTAAACTATACAGAAATTTAGACTATGCTGTGATGCAGAGGTCTTCCAATCTGTTCTTCATGCCACACTGTGCCATCTTTTGCCGTCTCTGTCAGCCACTTGTGTGTCTCCATTTGACCTCTTTTTCCTGGAGGTGGTGAAGTCTCCTCATCTACAGGACCATATGTTTGAGATTTGATTAGTGAGAGGTTGAAATAATGTGAAATTGACACAAACATGGTATTTGAATTATAATTCCAAAACATCTGAAGTATACCTCCTTTGTGCTAATGTAGGATTGTTTTCACAGTGCAAAAAGTGGCATATTGATTAGTCAAAATAGCTCTGATATTTTGTAACCTTATTTTAAGTAGTTTTTGTCTTTTGAAAATCTGCCAATAGGTAAAGATATTTTTAAATAAATTTATACAAAAAACAACCCTCAGCTACTTGTAAATAAGCCATTTTTACTTAAACCTTTTAAAACCCAAAGTAAAAGAATCTTATCGGGACATTTTGTCTTGTTTTAAGTCAAAATACAAGTCAAAATTACTCAAATTAAAATAGAATAATATTCTTGGGCAATTTTAACTTATCAAGACTGTACTTTTTGCAGTGTGTCTCTTCCAAAATCACAACAGCCAGAACCGGCAAACAAAAATAGAAAATTTAGGAAATCTTACCAGAAGAGATTTCAGAGTCACCGCTCTGATCAATAATAATTTCTTCTCCATCGGAGTCACAGGGGTTGACATGGTTGAGGATCATGTCCAAAGCCTGCTCTGTACTGTAAACTTTTGCCATCTTTGCTTCTCGGTCAACAGAGTAAGTGAAATATATGTGGTGACGTGGCTTTTTATCCACATGGAGGTGGATACACACATAATCGTTATCATCATCGTTCACGCTATCACCCACCACACCCATCCCTATTCACTGTTACCTGGTACTGCCATATTTCAATCTAATGGCTGCAACAACAACATTTTTAAAATAAATATAGAACCCATCTCAGTTACCTCCATCGTGTATATTTGTAATATTGTATTATAGTGCGAAATGTCTATTCTAATTTATTTCACTCAACATGTAGTCAGACAGGCTATTTACTTTGGTGCAGTTTATTATATAAAGTTTACACACTTTATTAACAAGTTTTCCTGTGTCTGCAGTCATCTTTCGCTTTATTCTAAAACTGACACAAAGACATTTGAACTATAATTTCAAAACATCTCAAGTCTGCCTCCTTTGTACTAATTTTGGATTGTTTTCTCACTGATGATTTGTCAAAATAGCTAAAGTACAGATTTTTTAACCATTATTTTAAGTAATTTTGTCTTTTGAAAAACTGCCTCCTTTGTACTAATGTAATGTAGTTGTCAAAATATCTCACCCCATTGCCAAAGTTTTTTTCTTGACAAGTAAATATGACTCAAATTAAGATAAAATACTATTGTTGAGCAATTTTTACTTAACTGATTTTTTTATTTTTATTTCTCAAGGTTTTTGTAGGTTTCACATCAAATAATATTGCATTAGATCAACAAATATAAACTAAAAAGCTTAAATAATTCTTTATTGTGTGTATTCTAAATAAACAAGTATTATTTCATCATATTTTTGAAAGATTATAATAATAATTGTTATTATCAGCAGCTGAGAAAACTGCCAAAGTACCAAGATATTTTTTATTTGTTGAGATTGTTGCCCTGAACTAAACTCCTGAAAGTCTGTGCCTGCTGTGACTGAGAAGAGAAGAGAGCTGCTTAGAGCTGGGTGACTCCTTTTAAGATGTGGCGCGGTCACGCCCATTTGGGAGGTCTCCTTTCTTTGATTGGATCCTGGGTCTAAGGCTCACGCGACTTTCTTCACGTTTCAGAGGGAGAGAGAAGTCACGTATACTGGATAAAATAGAATACTGAATAAAATAAAATACTTATTGTCAGGAACGAGAGGCGGACTGACGGAGCGGACGCATTCGCTAAAGCACAGTATATTTAATAAAGAAGAATAATAACAAAACAAAGAGACTTTAACATAACGAAAACAAACAGGGAGCCAAACAGGTTAAACGGGACACGAGGAGCAAATCAGGGCAAACGGGACAGACAGACTAAAGAACGAAACGACAAAGGAAATACAGCGACAACGTGAAAACTAACAACGGAGAGACTAACGAACACGACAGACTTGACTGGATACACGGAACAATAGAACAATGACCAACAAACAGGAAGTGTAGGAAGGGGACTTAAATACAAGACACTGACGAGACGTACCTGAGACAGATAACGAGAAGGACGGGTTAACAGATGACAGACGAGGAGGCGGGACAAAGGCGGAGACTAGAACAAACAAAACAGAGCCATGTGCAAATAAAGCACATGGCGGGGACAACAGACTGACAGGACGAAGGCGTGACAGATGCCCCCCCCAAGAACGCGCAACTCCCGGGCGCGTACTCCTAAACCCCCCAGGAGCTGGCACAGGAGAGGGCACGGAAAACAAGACAGACTAAGACAAGACAAGGAACCAAGGGAGACAGGACTCAGGAGAGGACGGGAAAAGACACAGGAGCTGGGGACACGACAGGACCGAATATACGAGACTGGACATGGGACATGACAGGAGACTGACAAAGGGGGGCCACAAGAGACGAGAACGGACTGGACAGGACAGGAGTGGACACATGGGAATTGACGGGAGACTGGACTGGAGACAAGACAGGGGACTGAACGTGGGACGGATACGGAGACTGGACACGTTTGGGGACAGAAGACTGGACATGGACAGGTGACAGAACAGGGGACTGGAATGGAGACGGGACTGATGACAGGACTGGTTGCTGGGAATAGACGGGAGCAGAGACTGGTGACGAGACAGGGGACAAGACACTGGACAGGATGGGAACATTAGACTGGACAGGGGTATGTGACTGGACAGAAGACAGGACAGGTGACCTGACACTAGACGGATACGGAGACTGGACATGACTAACAGGGGACTGGACATGAGACAGGACAGAGGGTTGGAACGGGGACTGGACAGGAGACGGGACAGGGGTTTGAGACAGAGACTGGACTGGAGACAAGACGGGTGACTGGACGTTGGACAGATACGGAGACTGGACCTGACTAACAGGGGACTGAACATGAGACAAGACAGAGGGTTGAAACAGAGACTGGACCGGAGACAAGACGGGTGACTGGACATTGGACGGATACGAAGACTGGACATGACTAACAGGGGACTGAACCGGGGGTTGAAACATAGACTGGACAGGGCTGACAGGGGACTGGACAGGACTCACAGGAGACTGGACTGGACTTGGTAAGGGAACAGGGACCAAGACATTCAGGGGGACAGACACGAACACAGTGACAGGGACTGGGACAGAGACAAAAGCTGACACGGGTACTGGGACAAGGACAGAGACAGGAACCAAGACAGGGACAGACAGGGGAACCAATATAACAGGGGGGTGCCCAGGACTGGCTAATGTCTGTGGGGCAGTCTGAGGAACCAGCCTGGGCACAGTTCTGGGGATCGGCCCTGAAGTCCTTCGGGCAGACCTACGGACATGGACAGGAGCGGCCGTAGCCACAGTCACGGGGACAGGAGCGGCGGGTGCCGCCATCACCGAGACAGGAGCGGCGGGTGCCGCCATCACCGAGACAGGAGCGGCGGGTGCCGCCATCACCGAGACAGGAGCGGCGGGTGCCGCCATCACGGACACAGGAGCGGCGGGTGCCGCCATCACGGACACAGGAGCGGCGGGTGCCGCCATCACGGACACAGGAGCATGTGCGACGACGTCCACGGAGGCAGAGGAATCTGCGCCGTCGTCCACGGAGACTGGAGAACGTGCGACGACGTCCACGGAGACAGAGGAGTCTGCGCCGTCGTCCACGGAGACTGGGGAACGTGCGACGACGTCCACGGAGGCAGAGGAGTCTGCGCCGTCGTCCACGGAGGCAGAGGAATCTGCGCCGCCGTCCACGGAGGCAGAGGAATCTGCGCCGTCGTCCACGGAGACTGGGGAACGTGCGACGACGACCACGGAGGCAGAGGAGTCTGCGCCGTCGTCCACGGAGACTGGAGAACATGCGACGACGTCCACGGAGGCAGAGGAATATGCGCCGTCGTCCACGGAGGCTGGGGAACGTGCAACGACGTCCACGGAGGCAGAGGAATCTGCGACGTCGTCCACGAAGACAGGAGAGGCGCGCTTCGCGCTCACGAAGACAGGAGAGGCGCGCGCCGCGCTCACGAAGATAGGCGCGGCTGGAGGTGCCGCGCTCTCGAGGACAGGCGCGGCAGGAGGCGCCGCGTTAACGAAGACAGGAGTTCGTGCTGCTCGCCGGGCTCGCGCTGGAGCTGTAAAGGGTTTAGGGGGTTTCACAGGCGCACCCATTAAATCCCTCAGAGGTGCGCCTCTGTTAGCCCCAACTCCGTCGTCACGACGTTGGAGGCTAACAGCCCCTATCCTTAACGCCCCCCCAAAAATTTCCCCGGACCTAAGGGGGTAATCCACCGTCGAGGGGGGAACTCCAGCACGCTTCTTCCGCCGGCTCCTTCGACTCCCGCTGGCGCAACTACTACATTCACGAGTCGACTCCTCAGGTTTAGGAATCGGAATAGCGCCAGGCAGGAGCTGGAGCCGGCAACTCCCGCTGTAGCAGTCCTTCTGTCCATAATTCGGCTCTTCTGAAGTCCTAGAGGCTACCATTGCACGAATTATGGACGCTTGGACTTCTCCTAGTCTCCGAAAGTAACTGTCTGTGCTAGCTGCGTCCTGGCGGTTGGTCATTCTGTCAGGAACGAGAGGCGGACTGACGGAGCGGACGCATTCGCTAAAGCACAGTATATTTAATAAAGAAGAATAATAACAAAACAAAGAGACTTTAACATAACGAAAACAAACAGGGAGCCAAACAGGTTAAACGGGACACGAGGAGCAAATCAGGGCAAACGGGACAGACAGACTAAAGAACGAAACGACAAAGGAAATACAGCGACAACGTGAAAACTAACAACGGAGAGACTAACGAACACGACAGACTTGACTGGATACACGGAACAATAGAACAATGACCAACAAACAGGAAGTGTAGGAAGGGGACTTAAATACAAGACACTGACGAGACGCACCTGAGACAGATAACGAGAAGGACGGGTTAACAGATGACAGACGAGGAGGCGGGACAAAGGCGGAGACTAGAACAAACAAAACAGAGCCATGTGCAAATAAAGCACATGGCGGGGACAACAGACTGACAGGACGAAGGCGTGACACTTATACATACTTGGGTATAGCATAATGAGTGTATTGGATTATTTTTTATCAAATATATATGTATGTATATATCTTGAGTACATTACCAACTATTCTAGATGTTAGAAGCTAATTCGTTTTCCTAAACAGAGACAGAAATTTTCCTTCATGATTAAAAGAGTAATACACATCACTTCATTAGTTAGTAGACATTCACCTGAGAATAACAGAGGGTAACATTAATACATATTGCATAAAAAAGTTTATAACAGCGGCGTTATGTATTTAGAGGGCGGCACAGTGAAAAGTGATTTCGCAAATGTCCATGGGGGCACCGTTGGTCCATGCTGTTTGTCTGGTTTGAATTACGGTTGCGAGAGTTCACTACAAGGTCAATTCTGGGGGCCATCTGTTGATTTTGCAGAAGATAATCATTGCGTTATCTAGGCGCCAAATGGCCATAAACTGGGTTCTTTAATCCTGGTCTCCAAAACTTTGTTTGATCTCCTTGGCTTAAAAGCGTCATAAACTGGGTTGAAGGTGGTGATTTATTCATCCTGGGGTCACTGGAGTGTGTTCTGCTTAGTCCTTGGGTTGAAGACATATATGTGTGCATGAGTTTGTGTGTGTGTGGTAACATAATTTTCATAATGTTACTTTCATGAATATAGCAAAGAACAGTTATTTATAAGTTATAACACATTTTTTATTTGTCGTAGCATATGACAAGGAAGTGTGAACTGAAATTTGCAGAACGAGACCTATATCTTTTTGAAGTCATTAATATAATCATAAATTATTAAAACATGTTATCTAAGGTTCTTTATGCCTGTATGCCTGTAAACGTGCAGGCGTGATTTAATTTGGGTTAACACAGTCAGACAGACAGACAGACGGAGTGCTGGTGGTAAGGAATCCACAGAGCGGCTCTGCTCTGAATGTCAGAGAGTATGCTCTCCATGACACAGTGAACAGCGGCATAAATCACAACCAGACGAGCACATGGCCATAGACAAAAGTGTTTAAAAATACTCCACTAAATCTAGACATCCCACTCGTACAAGTGACCAGGTTTAATTGAAGCTCGAGCGACTTCAAATTCGAGCTTTCCGTTCCACCTTAAATGGTGCAGTAACCAACGGTCCACACTCCACAGACACATGGACATGCTGCACCATTTAAGGTGGAACTGAGAATTAGAACAAGAAGAGGCCACTGCAGATTCGTGAGGCTGAGGAGCTCTGTCTATCTAATCAATAGAAGAAGTAGCTAAAATTCTTAAGTTTTGTCGCTGTCCAAGAAAAACATAGAGCCTCTCTCCGTTTTTGTTGACTTTATTAACTACATTAGTTTAACAAAGCAGCTGTCCTGTGTGAAAATGTCACAATGAATGGACTAATAGAAATGCTCAATAAAATTTGTTGGTATTAAAAATTTTGACATTGACTTCCAGTGAAAATCAAGATGTTTTTCTTTCTCCTATAAAGTTATTATTTTGCAGTTTTTTCTTTGGATAGCAACAATATGCACGTTAAATAGATAAGCTCATGTTATCTGGCTAAACTGAAAAATCCAACTTTTTCTAAACTGCTTCCTGCTTTGTGGAATAATGCCCAGGAAGACTGTAATGTCATGTAATGGGTTTTACAGCTAATTCAGCTGGATTACATTTCTAAAACAACAGTATACACTTTAAATAATGAGACAATTTGTTTTTTGTATTTATTGTAATTTTATACTTCATAAAAGAACCATGCTTACTGAGAATGTAAATGATTTTAAATAACAGTAGTAATCTTAGGTGCCTAAAACCCTTGCATAGCACTGTATGTTCAACAATAACTATTGCTCTATGATAGTGTTTCTAAGTGAAATAAACCACCTGCACATTAATCAATCAAATTTTATTTATATAGAGTTTTTCACAAGAGAATGTCGTCACAAAGCAGCTTTACAGAGATATGAGCAAGCCACGGGAAAGAGTGGCAAGGGAAAACTCCCTCTGTGCATGAGGAAGAAACCTTGGAAGGCTCATAAGGGGGAACCCATCCTCCTCTGGTCGACACCGGGGAGCACAACAGATAACAAAACAGAAGCAAAGTGAACTGAGAGAGATAAATGAGTTATAGTAATGTGAAGATAAAATATTAGTGATATTAGTGAAGCAGGAGGTGGTCAATGATTCTGTGGGAGGGTAAAAGCAGGTGCAGAGTTAATCTGAGATAATACAGCATCCTTGCATGGGCAAAGTCAACACCAGGAAGAACATATAACATTCTTTCATATTCAACAATGGTTCTCTCTGTCTCTATATTATCATTGTAATAAAACTTGGTCGTACAAGGACCTTGGCGAGCTGCTGCTGTTACTGCATGTCCCTTTGGATACTGTTGGCTATCAGTCTGTATTGCTTTCTTGAGAGAATACGCACACAGTGTGTGTAGTGAGTTTCCTATGCCTATGCTTTTATTCCTACTTTGACATCCATGTTAAAACATACATTTAGTTCCTCTTAAGGGTTTTGAATGTTCTTAAGGCAACAAAAAAATGCCGTGTTAACACGCCACGTTTGTACATCTTAAGATGTTTAGATGATAAAGGACATCCATGCTATTGGTAGCCGTCAATATACCCACCCCTTGTTGATGTAGGGGCTACGTTTTAGTCACATGAGTGCTACATTTTGGTCATACGGGCTCTACGTTATGGTAATATGAGTTGTACGGGGGCTGTTTCTGGGGCTGTGTATCCACCACGAGTCTCATACTCAGCTGTGAAGTTGTGTTTGGAATAGTACATGTGTGCAGGTTTTTATTTTTTGGCAGAATGAAGATAACACTTCTCAGTTTCATTATTTGACCTAGTTGTTCCTTTATAAACCTTCTGCTTCTGGACAAATAGATGACAAATAAGCTTTAATGATGGTGGTTCTTCAAAAACATAAGGACAATTAGAGCTAAATTTCATTGTTTACCCTAAATGTTCCTTAGAACACAGTTTTATTGCTCAAAATATTTTCACAAAATGGCGATTTGTCTAAAATTCTTGCAAACAAATTACATAGAGTAAAGAGGTCTGGGGTGCTTGTGGTTCAAAGGAAGCATTCACATTATCGATTTAGAAGACCCTAAGCCTTGGATGAGTTTGATATGAGATGCTGTAATATAAGATGTACCTGGGTGTTACAACTGAAGAGAGAAATATCTGAGCAACGGGAGAATTTATTATATAATTAGTCTCCATTGTTTTACCAATTAATTTCATCACTGTGTATAAAACATACAGTGATATTAAGGAATTCTCTTTTTTAATACTCATTTTCTGATGAGTGTGCTTTCGTCTCAGCATTTTAACTTCTCCTTCAGTGGCTTTGGTGATTAAACTGTGGTTTTTCTGTTTAAAGCGTAGAGGGGAAATGACATGGAGATTGAGCAAGCTGATATCAGCTTTGTGCAGTTTCTATATCAAAACTAGTTACTACCACAAAATAATAATAATAAAAATAACATTATTACCATCATCATTATTTTTATTATTATTATTATTATTATTATATAAATTATATATTATTTAAAATGCAATAAACCAAAAATCTGTGATTTGTTCATTTTCTTACATCTTCATCTACTGACAGTTGTAGATAAAACATATTTCCAATGTTTTCTGACAAACTGTGATTTGTAATGAACACATTTAGAAACTGCTACATGTAACACACTCCAAAAATGTGTGAGAGGCAGATAGAATGTCCATCCATCCATCCATTGTCTGTAACCGCTTATCCAATTTAGGGTCGCGGTGGGTCTAGAGCCTACCTGGAATCATCGGGCGCAAGGCTGGAATACACCCTGGGCAGATAGAATGTGAAAAGTGAAATTCCATTACTTTAAATCATGTCATGTACAGTACTGGGCAAACGCTCTATGCACCAGTGGAAATGGGAGTAGTAAGAAAATATTTATCAGCTCCACTGACCCTACAGCAGCACTTTGTAGTTCTACAATTACAGACTTCCACCTGTTACTCTGCATACTTTCTTATGCCCATTTCACCCTGCTCTTCACTGGTCAGGACAACCACAGAGTAGGTATGATTCGGGCAGTGGATCAATCTCAGCGGTGTAGTGACACTGATGTGGTGGTGATCTGTTATTGTGTGTTGTGCTGGTATGAGTGGATCAGACACAGCAGTGCTGCTAGAGTTTTTAAAGCTCTTAGTGTCACTTCTGGATTGGGAATAATCCACCAACAAAAAATATCGACCTGTGTCCACTGATGAAGGATGAGAGGATCACCAACACAAACTGTGCAGCAACAGAGGTGATATTGTCTCTGACTCTACATCTACAAAGTGGACCAACGAGGCAGGTGTGGACAACGAGTGGGTACAGTCTTTAAAAACTCCAGCAGCACTGCCGTGTCTGATCCACTCGTTCCAGCACACCACCACCACGTCAATGTCACTGCAGCGCTGAGAACGATCCACCACCCAAATCACACCTGCTCTCTACAGATCTCGCTACAAATCAGAATGTGGATTATATTTTATTTATGCTGCAATATGTATTAAATATCATAACTAATTCCCTCTCACCCTCCCTCTCTCTCTCTCTCCCTGATACAGATATCAGTGATGTCAGTTAAATCGAAGTTTATGAAAGAAAAATTATACCTTGTTCACTGCCTCTTTTGCTCATTTCCTATGTTGCAAAACTGTGTGTTAGAAACAGTCTAAACCAGCATCATTTGATTTTGATGACTCAGACACGGTCAGACACGGAGTTGGAGGAAATAAAAATGGGTAAGAAAACCTTAACCATATATAGATATATATCCAAATGCATCAGAATTGGACCATTTTGATTATTTCATTGATAATAAAACATATTCATATCTTAATAGATTTTTTCTTGATGAGATTTGCGAACACTGAGGGCGAAAAAGGCTTAATTTATAAAACATCTGTTTGAACAGATAGCAGCAAAGTGAAAAAAGTAATCATTAAATTGTTAATGTCAATGTTTTTGAATAATGAAATTCTTGCAAATGATTGGCTCAACACAGTGTTTTAGCTGCGTTCATTTGCTTCAAGTTGAATGTTGATTAAATTTACTTGCCTTAGTAAGTCTGAATTCACTGCACCACAGACCGTCACAGCAAAAGGCAACAAAACTCATCCCTGAATTAAAATAAAAATATTCAAGCGAATGCTTCCTATGACAGAAGAGTTAAACTCATTTCAAATCAATGATGCACAACCAAATTAAGCGATCAGATGTAGTTCAACCACTTCAGATAGGGCACAGCAGACTGTTTATATAGTTCCTGAATCAACAGAGAAACAACCATATTTTTATTTCCTGAGGGGACAATAAACAGAGATATTTCTCAAGAACAATCCCTGAAGGAGCACTGACTGGTGCTGCTCAAAGGGATAAACCCCTGCTTTAGGAATATACTAAGCTATGGCATAGAGCAGACCGAAGTACATACAGCATAATGTCACATCTCTAGAGAATCCTCCACCTTTAAACAAACACAGCAGCTCCTCATCTATATAAATCCAGAGCAAGTGATTACATTAACACTCTTTACAGCCTCTCATCTAAACCACACTGGGTGTAAAACTTCCGTGGCCACTGTGACCATACCATAAACTCCCTATTAAATGTGATTATGGCACTGGCATTACTACAGGCAATTACCACAAACCTTTACTTTAACCTTTACTATAATGAGAAGGATAGCTCTTTGGTATTTCAAGGAACTTCTGATGAAAGTGGAACTGGAAATGCTCTTGAAGACTGGAGTTGTGACACATTCTGAGCAAAAAGTGACTGATCATTTCTGTTTAACTCTGCTTTCTGTATTTTCCAGAAATCCCATCAGAGGCTGAAAATACAACACAGGATTATTATGGTTATTATTCTGATTATGAGTATATTGATGGATGTTCTCCAGATTTTGCCAAATTTGGATCCATTTTTATTCCTTTATTCTTTATCATTGTGGTCCTCCTCAGTCTTGTTGGTAACACACTGCTTCTTGTGGTCATTGGAATGTACGAGTCCCTCAAATCACTGACCAACATCTTCATTATCAACCTGGCTGTGTCTGACCTGATCTTTACACTCGGACTTCCGATCTGGGCCTGTTACCACATCTGGGGCTGGATGCTGGGTGATGGCATGTGTAAAGGACTGAACTTTATTTTCTACACTGCCTATTACAGTAGTATTGTGTTTCTGATGTTGATGACGATTCAGCGCTATGTAGGGGTGGTCCATCCTCGCTATGAGTGGAGCAGATGGCAGAAGATCGTGTTTCCAATCCTTGTCTGGCTGTTCAGCTTCTCAGCAGCTTTACCAGAGTTATTCTACAGAACAATTTCTGCCCCATACAACGATACAATGTTATACTGTCAGTACGAAAGCAACCATGCCCTCGTTTCATATGAACGGAACATTTTGTTTGTAGTTGCATTTTTAGTCATTGGTTTCTGCTACTCAAGGATTCTTTGGGTAATCACAAAGTCCCCGACAAGGAGACAAAAGACTATAAAGCTCATCATCTGTATTGTGCTGGTGTTCTTTGTTCTCTGGGCTCCTTATAACATTGTAATATTTCTGCGGACCCTGGAGCTTCAACATTTGGAGCTTTTTGAACAGTGTACTATAAGCAATAACATTGCCTATGCCCATTACGTCTGCAAGATAATTGCCTTTTCCCATTGCTGCATTAATCCAGTGCTGTATGTTTTCATTGGTGTAAAATTCCGCAATCATTTGAGGACTCTCCATCAGAAGATTTTACACAAATTCCATCCAGGAGCACCAGGAGAAAACCCACGCAGACACGGGGAGACCACACCAAACTCCTCACAAACAGTCACCCAGAACGTGATTTGAACCCATAACCTGGGGCTGAGTCCTTTTTTTTTATCCAAAAATGTGTCATTTCAAGCCTCATGCAGCACCACTCAGGCAATGGATGATAAAATGTGTTTTATGATTTATCATATCAAAACTGGTAGTCGACTTTATCAGATCCCTGCAATTTACCATTCACATTCACATGCATTTTTAAATTATGATTTAAATCTAAATGTATTTTACCGGCTTTATTTTCATTTTCATCAGTTAATATTTGTAACTTCCACCTCTTGGAAGTAACTCTACAGGGTTGTTCCATAGCAGGATTTATGAATAAGATTAATTAAGATCAGAGTTCAGGATTGTCCTTTTCTATTGAACAGATTTGACTCAGAGCTTAAGGTATCTGGATAAACTGAAAAATGTGGTTTGTGAAAGCCCAGCCCTGAATACAGGAAGTTGTTATGCTCTGAATACAGGAAGTTGTTATGATCTGATTACAGGAAGTTGTTATATTACGGGAGATTTGATGTTCTGTTAAAAAAAACAACAACAACAAAAATGATTACATTCAAAGTCATTAATGTTCAGAGTCTGGTTAAAAATACTGTAAGATTTACCGTAAAACAATTACATATTCCTTCTTTGTACAGATATGATGTATGTTAATGTTCATCATTTGATGTTTACCATTAGGGACCTGAACTAACAATTTTATAAAGCTTGGCTGTAAAAATATATTGATTTTACTGAAAGTTAGTAGTAATATTCTTTTATCAGCAAAGAGTAGGTGACAGTTGTTATGCTGTGTGAAGGAGAACCCACACTTTTACTGCTCATGTGATAACAAGTACCAGGTCTCCCAAATCTCTGCATGTAAAAAAACCCATGGCTAAATAAACTGCAGCTAGTATTGGGCTGCATTTATGAATATTCCCAGTGTCCAGTGTCCCTCTTTACTACTTATATATAACATGAGAATTACCATGGACTGAGTGTGCAGATGGTGATTCATTCGTTTGTTCATTCATTTTCTGTAACCGCTTCATCCAGATCAGGGTCATTGTGTGTCTGGAGCTAACTGAGGGCAACATCAGAACACACTCCGAACAAGCTTCCATTCCATTGCAGGACAGAGAACTATCACTTCAGTTAAATGTAATTCTGACACAAACTGTGCAAGGAATTCTAGTATTGGTTTCTATAACTTATAACACAGCCTAAGATGGTAATAATGATGTGGCTGATAGATTCATATGCTTTTGTGCTCTGTCAAGAGCCTGATGAGTTCTTCTGCTGACAAAATGCCCTTTTGTTTCAAACATGGCAATACTGTTGTAATTTTCCACATGAGCTGAGCAGGCTTTGATTAAAAGCCTTAATAATTTTAAGTCCATCAGTTTCAGACTCAGCATCAAATACAGCTTTACTAAGCATGTGTTCATTTTCAAAACTTGATGTGTGTTTTTAAAAATCAGGCCAGACCCAGTGTAAACAGTACAGATATAAACATGTTCAGCATGGTCTACTTAGCAGTTGTATTTACTTTTCTTCTGTTCTCAAGAAATCTTACTTACAAAATGTTGCTATATCTCCAGTTTTCTTTGATCATGGGGATGTGGTCAGAGACGTTCTGTCTCCTTCTGGAAAAATCACACAGCTTCTTCAGCGCGAGCATTTTCAAGATTTCTTGTTGATCCACATCCACACTCCAGAGATTTTAAAGAGGATCAGTGGTTTCAGCTCAAACAGAGATAATCAAGACCAAACTTTATAAACGGCCATTTCTGGCCAAAAATATTTGCTTAAGATGATGCTAACACAGCCCCTGTTTGAGTAGTTCTTCTTCCCCTTTCTTTGCTCCATCGATGAACAAAACATCTGTGAGGAAAAATGGGTAGGAAATGTTATCATTTATTTATCATTATTATTTTTAATCTTCATTAAACTCTTGAAGAACCTCTGGTTTGTTTTATATTTTTCTACACTAATTCTGAAACTCATTGTACTTGGTTGAATGATGATCCTAGCCACAACAGTCAAGAGGTTAGCATACACCAATCAGCCAAAACATTAAAATAATCTCATTGTTTCTACATTGTTGGTCCACTGTCCATATAGTTTCACTTTGTGTTTCAGAATTTACGTTTACTTCTGTAAATGATTCAGTTGAATGTGATTTCAACACAGTGAGTCAGCTTTGCAGCTTGTTATGAACAGAAAAGCTTGTCAGTGTTTCCCCTAACTCCAGCCTATTTCCGGCCACTGCCGTATATGGTGCAATTCCGCTCTCTTTCTTCGCCAATCGCATTGGGTAAAACAATAAAATGTAAGTTCAAGCCTTCGTAGGGCATTTAAACATCAGCCTTGCAAAGAAATCACATATCTAAACAATATTTAAGTATCTCTAACAGTGTTGTAATTCTTTGTGTGCAAAACTGCATGTGGAACACAATATATTTCCATTTCGCGACAGATATTTCCCACAGTGTAAAAGTTAGCTTAGCGGTTAGCTTCCTTTTCTCTGAGGGGAACATCTACCGCCATTCTGATCCTTACATGTAGAGTACGGATACCGACACAGGACAAACGTAATCTCATTGTAAACCTCTCAAAACCACTGAATGTGGTAGCAACTGTCTCGTTTGACTGTCACGAGCAGGGGAGGTCGTTAGGAGTTAGGGGGCGCTAGTAATCTTAGCAGTATTGGCGCCTACTTAAAGAAAAGCGTTTTTATCTAAAAGAATAATTTCTTTCAAAGTCAAGCAAGTCTTGGACATTAATCTACACACATGACTCCTGAAAAATGTTGATTTGAGTGAGTAAAGTACTTCTATTTTATTTACAGTTAGCTAAGATTTCTAATATTGTATTTACAGGTGGCTGGAACTATGGGTACATAGGTTAACGTATGGGTACTACGTTAATATCACCACGGCAATTAAAACATGGGCCTTTCCCACAAGCATATTTAGTAACATCAGTCTTAATTACGAAAATAATTATAGTTAAACAGTTAATTTCAGTTTTTTCATCTTTTTTTCTAGTTTTTGTGAGGAATATCACAGGCTTGTGGTGGAACCTGGGTAATACGAAGTATCATCTGTTGCGAACACATCAAGTACTAGTGATGTGTAGGTCGCGAACGAACCGGTTCAAAGAGCCGGCTCTTGTAAGTGAACGATGAGAGCCGGTTCCCGTCTAAGATTGAGCTAATTTTTTATAAGGCTTTCAATCAGAGAACAACAAGCAAGCTCCAAACCTCCAACCCTCCGAGCTGAGACACTTGGTTTTCCTGAATGCCAATCTTCCCTCCAAAAAATAGTTGAAGAAAATGTTAAATCACTTAAATGTTTGTTGACAGTTGTGGTTGTTTTAATCACTACCGTTGAATGCTGCTGTTTTGCACTTTGCAGAGTATTTATTTATTTTATTACCCAGAAATGGATGATTATTTAATTTAATAAGCTATTTTGTAATACCTACCTTTTGGGTTCCATTGGCTATATTTCAGAGTTTACAAGTGATTTTTTATTAAGGTGTTTTTAATAAAAATCCAGTTATTTATACAATTGAATGTGTGAGTGCAATCAGTGAGTTATTACAAGACAGCCATAAAACAATTGGCCATTGCAACACTATTTATTATTTTAAATATTGAACAATACTATTTTGTCCATACAGTCATGTAAAATGTAGGTAATATGGTTCTGTACCAGTGGAAATAAGAGGTAAAACAAAGAGCCGGCTCTCCATGAAGAGCCGAGCCAAAAGACCCGGTTCCCCAAAAAGCTGAAATTCCCATCACTATCAAGTACACACCGGAAGACTTATCGGGGAGTATTAAAGGTTTGGGCCTTGCACACTTAAGCAGACAGACACCAACAAGGGGTGCAAGGGTGAGTAATGGGAGAAGGGGCTTTGTATGAGTTGCTTGTGTGAGTGGATCAGACACAGCAATGCCTAAACAGTTTTAAACCTCTGAGAGTAACTGCATGTGCAAATTAGATTGGATGAGCTTTACACCTTTATTTGCTACACATGGGAAAACATGAGATTTTCCTTTTTAATTCATCCGAGAATTTACATTTACGTTTCGTCATAGCTGCTCGAAATGAGGGTGGGTACTTTAGCTTTGCATGACGTAAACAATGACTACTGACGTGCAGACTGACCAATTAAATGTTTACAGAGAAGGTTATCGACCAATAACGGTAGCTCTACAGTCAGACCGTCCAATCAGAAGACTTTAGGCTACTTCACCACGCCCCCTTCTCATTCAAGCGAACCAATCGGAGTAGGAGAGGGCGGGACTAGATTGTGAACGAAACTTCTCGAAGTTCTATGTGAGCTCTAGAAAAACAAAATCCCGGACGTTTGTAAAATTCCGCCAGGACTTTTTTTAAGTCTAAAAAAGAGGACATGTCCGGGTAAAAAAGGACGTCTGGTCACCCTATTTAAGGTGGAGAGATGCCAGAATGTGAATGCTAAATTTAATTGAGAAGTTGGAGGGGGGTGATGGTAAAACCGCAATAGCTGTGAAAATGAAAGTTCTAATAATGAATTTTTCTCAGTGTCTGAATCAGAGATGTGCAGAAAACATACGCCATTTCCTGACCGCTAATGCCGTATCACCACCAATGCTAGAAATAGAGGAGATGGAACCTTAGTTTACAGGAGAAAAATGAGATTGAAACTGTGCTGCTTTGCCATAGAGAACTTGTGGGCTGTTTCAGACCTCACCCAGAACGAGAAGCCTCTCGCTGCAGCCTGTAGGAAGGCGGAGTTGGACATCCAACCCCGCCCTCTCACAACGTCAGAAGCCACGCCCGTGTCCAGTGACTTTCTGTGTCCCAAATCGTGCTCTAGTCACTATATAGTACACTATTTTAAGGTAGTGTCCGAAATTGTTCCCTACCCTCGTGAATTCGAACACAGCTCACGATGTGAGCTAAAAACTCTCAAACAGAATTTTTTTAACGTAAAAAGTAACAGCGCACGTTATGTCGGAGAGTAAAAACATTTAGTTTGTAAGTATAATTACAAAGCTCGTTGTTGTCAGTGTTTTTGCTAGATACACGAACACGTTATAAATTCGTTATTTCAGTATGTACCAGTAGGGTCGTAGATAAATACACGAATATTCAACTGCGGCACGCGTGATGTCTGTGGTTGATTTAGCCAAATAATTAACAGAGTTACTTAATTACACACAGAAAAAACTCGCTGATAATATTGCCTTCGTGTAAGGAACAAGACTTTTGACTTAAAGAAAAGCTCACAAATGTAGTCACTATGAACATGAATATCACAGATAAACTGTAATCTCCTTTTATGTTTTATTGTTTTATGTTTCTCAGCGTCCAGCCCACGTTCAGGCCACTTTTGACCCTTCAGTGTTCAGTGTTCTCAGCTGTATCTATGGGATGTTTCAGTATGAACTCTACATAGCCCTTGGTTGGCCTTTTGACTTCAGTCAGGTGATTACTTCAGATTAGGACTTTTTTGAGGATACGTTTCCTGTAAGGCTTTAAACTGCATTCTAAACTTTGTCATTTGTCCGTTAGAGTGACATCCCACAGGTGGTAGTGCTGGTTACTTTAGGGAGCATGTCACCTGCAGGGTATATACACATCTGTTACTCAAACAAAAATATTTACACACACATGCAGCTTTCTCTTCAGACACATTGTACATTGTACTGTGATGGTGTGCATTTTGGAGAGACCACTTGTTAAAGTCGTTGTATTGAGTTATTTACATTGTTTTTGTTTGATTGGTGTATTGCAAACAACTTAATGTTTGTAAATGTAGCTGATAAACCGAATTTTCAATTATCATTTAAATTCCAACTGTATTTTAGAACGGTGAGCTCTAATGCACAAGGAAAGGCCAGTAAACACAAGAAGGGAAAGACTGAGGAGCGTTCAGGGTCTGATGGTTTATTTGAATTTATAAGGACACATGTCAGTGTGTAACTGGTCTGACTTAAAAGAAGTTATTTATAGCATCTGATGAGCTCAAATTAGACATGGTCCATTGATAAATAGTATTTATATTAATTTCAGTCTGGATTTCACCTTGTTTTTTTCTGTTAACAGTAAAGGAGATAGAATGTTTACAGTCTCCACTGACCAGGTGTTTATTATGTGTCTGATCTTGAAGCTGAACTGGGCATTTCAACTTTCCTTTTGTTTAATGTGCCATAGTCTTCACAAATGAGAAAACTGTGGTCTGTTTTAATAAATTAATTGGAATGTAGGTTCTGTGGTAAATTTATATTTAGCTTTTTTGTTTCACTAAATTTAAATAAACTGTAAAACAATGTCTGCACTCTTCTATAACGTCTTTAACAGATGCCCCTCACGGTCCTGGAGCAGATTCTATTAGAGATTGTCCTGGAAGAGGGGGACCAAGCTTTTTTAAAGCTCTCACTGGTGTGTCCCCTCTTCCAGGACACTGTTGGAAGACAGTCATTCTGGGCCCAAGCACATTTTCAGAGGCTTGACAGTGAGTATAAAGTGCATTATTGTATTTCAGTAAACTTTATTTTAAGATGTTTGTACTCCTTATAAGAAGAGGTGGTAATCTGATTATTAATTCTCTAATTCGACACATGCAGCTGTTGTGACTTGGAAACTCTACAGCACTGAATACAAACAACAGTTTCACACAGTTTATGGACTGGAGTGCTGTCTGTACTGTAGAGAGACATATAAAGACTGTTTACTGGGTTTGTGAACTGCGTATGAATTTTGAGAACTGTTTCTTTTGTCGGTGGTTGCAAAAAAGTTGACAAATAAATGTTTTATGATCAGAAGATTTTGTTGGAATTTTGGAGTCAAAAGCAGTGTTGCTGGCTTTGATAATAATAATAATAATAATAATAATAATAATAAATACAATTTAATTATACTGCATTTTTCAAGGACTCAAAGCATCGTTACGATACAGAGTATAAAGAACATCAAAAGACAGACAAGATAAGGAAGTAAAATATTATATTAAAAGTATGCTTCTGTTTATTATTTGTTGTCCACAGGCTGCTTTGGGAATGGGAGACATGGGGAACTTGTGGGGTATTACAGCGAGGACATGCATCCTGTGTTCTAGAGCCCATTCTGCCAACAAGTTTATGAAGATTTGGGTGTGTGAGTGAGCCAATGTTTGTGTGGGGTGTGAGTGTGTGTGTGTGTGTGTGTGTGTATATACATATATATATGTAAAGATTTTGTATTTTGATTTTGTAAGATATGTATATAAAATGTTGTAAAGGCTTGAAAATAAAAAAATAAAACTACTGTGCCAGTTTTCCTTGTCTTTAATACAGACTGCACACCTGTGACTTCACCACATTTTAGAGTTCTACAGGCCACTGCCAATAAGCATATTGTATTTGACTCTATTTCAAGCGACCGCGACTGTAGGGAGTTGTGAATGGAGTGCTAAGTTGTGTAATGTGTTTCTCTTTCTTCTTATTGAAACCAGTCCTGCACGACCGGACATCTGAACATGTGTTATATATTTTACTGCAGCATTTTCTTCACTCGGACATTTGGAATATTGTCATTAACATCATTATCTCTTTAGTCTTTACTTTTATTTCACAGCCTGGCTAATTACCCTTAGATATCTCTAACCACTCACAGGTAGTAATTATTAGTCATTATGAAATAAGTGGTACCTCTAATATTTGTGAATACTTATTTGTCTGAACCTCAAAACACAGACGTGTAAATACATATGAAAACTGTATAAGCTTCTAATAAATTGTATGCAGACAAATAGCATCACCTGTGGAAATCTGTATGTTCTTAAAATGAGAAGATGTTCATGACCAGGCAGGGATGCTTATTTTTTCAAGGCACTGTACACTTAATAGCACTGGATTTTATTATTGTTTTGCAGTCAGCTGTGCACTACATAACAATCCATCATGTCATAGTTGGCATAACATTACCACACGTTGTGGCTGAGAATGACCATTACGAATAACAAAATTAACGATTTTTGGGACAAGATATTTACTGAATGGAGAACAGTATTTGAATGAATCCTGAACGATATCCTCCGTTCACTCTACCACTCACAATAACAGTCTGACAAACATTGACAACAACGACTAAAGTTAAATCAAATCAGGTATAAATCAGGTAATGTTTTTAACAGATGCCCTCAGCGGAAAAACAAAAAAACACCTGAACAGTATAATAATGAATAAAAGACGTTATATGCGTATTTAATGTGCTCCTCAGTTTCTTTAAACATGTCTGCGTTCAAGTGCCACACGGTGCTTCTTGAACACGTCAGTATTAGAAGGCGTGGCTGGATGTGGGAGGAGTTGGATGTCCAACTCCGCCTTCCTACAGGCTGCAGCGAGACATACTTACCCAGAACTCACCTGTTTTCAGGCTCCTCCCTGGATTCAGTCCTGATAGATTGATAGATGATAAACGGATCTTTTCTGTCCACAAGTGAGACACTTTGCGATGCCCTGTGATTGTGCCCTGTCCAGGGTGTTTCTGCCTTTTGCACAATGATCATAGGAGTTTACAGACCTCTACAACCCTGAACAACATATGAATGAGTGAACATTTTCCTCTACATCAGCTTTTCATGAGTAATGCTACTGCGATAACAAGGTGGTTATCAGCATTTTGCTTAATTCTTTATTTAAACCAACAACAGTTCATGTTTTCAAAAGGTTTTTATTGCTTTTTAATATTTTTCCATGCTTTACAGTTTTTTTCCTGTTCTGGTAGTCGTGTGTGTTCTTCATGAAGGTTTTCCCAAGACGAATAAAGAGAACCAAGCGTATATGTGACAATCCACTGAACAGAACGTAAGCCAGGGTTTTAGTTTATCCAGCATTTAAGAGGATGAGTGTTGCTCCAGGTTTATTGCCCCTGTATATATATATATATATACACTCAGACTCTGACCACAGCTTAGTTTAATAAAACTCCTCATGAAATAAGTCCTGTTCACTGCTGTAGCTTCAGATTTAAATGCTGTGTCTGTTTAAGTAAAATATACCACGGTGAAAATGTTAAGTTATATCTGTTTTTACATAGAGATTTACATCTTTCTCTCTTTATACATCCATTTAACAAAATACAGAGGCTTAGGTTGTCCTCTGTTGATAACTTTAATAGAGTCACATTACAGAAACATTACAATGATCAGGAACTGCTCGAGTTCTCAGATCAGTGCAGTTCCTCAGGTGAGTTTTTCAGTAGATTGTCACAGGGCTTAATGTGCAGAATGAAATTAATCTTTAGATAGGTTTGAGCTGGTCATTGTACCCTCGGTGGAAAACATGTTCAGGAAGGAGATTCAGCAGCCCTTAAACCAAGTGATAAACTGCTTAACACATCCAACACTCCGTAATTTCATAAAGGCGAAGGGAAGTAAAATGTAGCAGCATTGCGAATGTGTTTTTCTTGAAATATCTTCCTTATTTGACTACATTCTGATCAAATTTGCAATTTTTGCACTGATTGAATTTGTTTATTTTACTCACTGCTTTGTTGGGGAGGGGGGTTCTCTGTTATAAGAGAGAACAGCCACTTGAGGTTAACTCTGAGATGTGCTATAACAGTTCTCTCCAAAGATAAAGCAAAAAAAAGCTTGCGGAAATTCTTAGAGTGGTTTCTTTAATGACTCTACAAACAAGACCCATTTCTACACAGCGTTTGGTCGGAGGGGTCTTTGGATTCTTGAGCCATCGTTCATTTCATTAAGACGGCTCTCTCCAATCGACGGAACACTGGCAAAAGAGGCAAATATTTTAATGCTTCACCAAAAAGAGGAAATCCTTTCTCTTCATTTTCTCAGGAATTACAAAACTAAGCACTGAGATCAGTATGTTACACACCGTCCCTGGTTTACTGACAGCAAGTCAGCTTTGCATTAGATTTTCCTAAATACAAATGTCATTCACCATCTGACACAGTCACTATTCTTAGCACTTTACCGAAGGCTACCTGCAACAACAACAAAAAAAAATTCTTCAAGTATTAGATCAGACATTACAGCTGATTTAAAACCACATGTTTTAGACATACCCCAGCGCCCCCACTAACTGCTGATTAATGATTTGAGCCACTACATCTCTTCACGTTCCTGGAACATAACACTTCTGTCTTGGGGGGTGGGGGTGGGGGTCAAGGCAGAAGCCAGGATGCAGGAAACACAAGAGCAATGTTGAAGAGAGCTGTGCATATTATGAAGAGAAGGTTTCTTAGTTGTTTTCTCCTCAGTTTTCCAGGTGTCCGAGCATCGGCTTGAGGACATTCAAACGGGAAGAAGGAAGGGTTTCCAACACTGGAAGCTGGAGGTTGTTTCTTCATCTGTTTTCCCACTCCGCCCTCTCAGGTTCTCAGACATCACCTACCAGAAAAGAACAGGTAGCAGATAATGCAGAGTTTTCTGTACAAAGTTACAATCAAGACATCAAAACTATTCTTAGTTTGAGTCATTTAAAAGAGTTCAGCCTCTCTTCACATTCTCTAGTCTCATGGGGAATAATTGGCTGAATTGCAGTGAAGTCAACAAGCCCCATCAGAAATGTCTGAAGTTTTATTGTCCAGGGGTTTTTAACCTGGGGTCTAGAGAGCAGTTTACAGTAAAACAGACAAATGTGAACCTGTAGCTCTGGTGCCATGTCACAAAGCATATGTTTTATCCTTAATCATCCTGGTTTTTAGTTCTTCCTGTTCCTGTATTGAAACCCCAAGAAACCAAGAGTGATAGTGTACTGCTCACCACTACTACCTCACCACTGCTGCTGACACCGACCACAGCAGATTTCAACATTTCCCCCTTTCTTTTTGGTTATCTCATTAAGTGAACCATGGTGGTAACATTGAAAAGTTTTAAAAACTCTGCTCTACTCCATTCTCTTTGAGTGTGTGCTATACAACCAATAACATGAGAAAAAACAAGCCAGCTGGCAAAATGCCATCAACAGCTAGAGAACAGCTCTGAAAGCAAAACAATTTCACTCTGCACACGACACACATTTACATATTTCTTGAAGAATTTTTAAGCCATGCTGAAAGATGCTCCGCCATCATAAAGTTTTGGATGGGTTCAGATATCGTACACTGAGTTCTGGTCAAAGCTAAAAGGTGTGTATTACTACCAACATAGGACAGAAGACTCTTATAATTGAACAGTTTTCAGCCCTCTAGTCTAGCATGCCTGTAGTTATCATTTCCGCCACTAAGTGGCTACCTGACAGCACCAATGCATAATCCTGCTCACAACGTGGTTCAGAGAGGTATCATGAAACGCACCTCTTTTAGCCTCATTTAGTCTCGTTGGCATCATTTGTTTTTTGTGATTGTTCTGTATAAGACCCACATATGTATTTTCACTAAGTTTTTGTGTAATGATCATTTGAGGACCTTTTCTACGTATTTTTTGGGAAGTCAACTACTAGCTAACTAGCATTACCGAACATTAGCATTACATAGCCGAACCTATGTGTGCTTTTAGGTCCTTTACACATTTATTTGCTACACAAAACATGGGACTTTCCTTTTTAATTCATTCGAGAACTTACATTTACGTTTCGTCATAGCTGCTCGAGATGAGGGTAGGTACATGAGCTTTGCCTGAGGTAAACGAAGACTACTGACGTGCAGACTGAACAATTAAATTTTTACAGAGAAGGTTATCGACCAATAACGGTAGCTCTACAGTCAGACCGTCCAATCAGAAGATTTTAGGCTACTTCACCACGCCCCCTTCTCACTCAAGCGAACCAATCGGAGTAGGGGAGGGCGGGACTAGTTTGTGAATTAAACGCTTCTCGAAGTTCTATGTAAGCTCTAGAAAAACAAAATGCCGGACGTTTGTGAAATTGTGAAAGAGGACGTCTGGTCACCCTATAATAGATAGTCAGGTCTTAACCTCGTGGTAGACCTTTAGTCATGTTTATTCTCTTGTGGACACCAAGTTGTATTTGTAATAAAGGGAGTACTCATAGACCTGTACCTCTAATTGTATGTGCTTAATCTCTCTTTGTAGAACACCACACACACACACACACACGTTGACAACTTTACCAGATTAATATTTGTGTAGAAATCAAATTAAAAGACAAGTTCAAGTTAAATCCTGGCCCTGAACTTATATAATTGCTGTCCCAACCCCTGAAGTGATTGTTAATTCACATACAAACCAGTTACAGTCATCAATACAAACATCAAGGCCAACATTTATAAAATAAAATAAATAAAGTGTTAGCTTAATAGCCATGTTCAAGTCTAACTCACTGAGAGAACCAACTCCAGGTTGTACACCTGGTGACTGTCCAGTAGCCTCCGCTACACCAACACCGTCCACACTAGACAACATGGCTAGATCTGTACTGGCAGCACCCCTTGTATCAGGGGACACAGGCACACATCCCGTATTTCACCTACTCTAGCTGAGCGAGGTATTGAAAATGTGATAAAACTCAGCAACCAACAACAAATCAGCCTTCCGACAATCCTCTACTGATGGAGACAAAACAAACTTCTCCAGGTCAAACTCCATACTCCACCCAAGACACACTACACCTGCCTCCACAAGTTTTATCTGGTTATAGTTTTTTATCATGACAATACTAAAAAGGTATAATATATAAGGAATAGAGGGCATAATAGTAAATAGAGATCAATATCAGTTAGCAAATATTAGTGAAGAAACAGCATGTGTTCTGACCTGCATTGTGCTGTGTGAGGCTGTCGTCCAGAGTGGTCAGGTTGTCTCTGAAGGCCAGCAGTGGAGCCTTAATCCTCTCATCCTTTTCCTCTCCATCTCCCTCCTGACGGGACAGCTTGGTCACTATGGGTAACTCAATCACTTCCTCAAAGGGTTGTGTCTGCATGATGATGCCATTTTCTCTAAGCTGGACTTCTGGGCTCACACTGTAAAGATAAATGAAAAGCTTCAGTAAAGGGAAGTTCCATTTGAAGTCAACTCTCCTGTGTATAGCACAGTTCCAAAGACAAGGAACACCTTTTTATTTAATTTCCAGTAACTAATACAACATTCATAAAATATGTGAGAACTTTAAACAGTTGAATCACTAGGACATCACTGCTTTGGGAGCAATTACAGACCTGTGTCCAGCAGATGGCAGTGTGTGAGAGATGAGGCTGGAGTTGGTGTGTCCATTTTTGTCACTGTGCTGTGATGCTTCAGGGGCTGGTGGAGAGGATACACTGACTGAGGGGCTTCCAGGGGCTAAGAAAAATAAAATTGGTATTAGATCTGCATTACCCCTCAGGAGTCCCATTATGGTATTGAATAATATAAAATATCCACAACCACATACTCGGTTGTTATCATGCTACACAGAATTGAACAGTTTTAGTTGGGCTGTGAAAAACAACAGCTTAAAGAGGACTTCTATGATTGTGGAGAAACACTGTCCTCTCTGGTTTATGTTCAGAAGCTCTGTCTTTTTTTAGGAATGCTGTGTTTGAAGGGGGAAAAATGGCACTGCTTAAGTTTAACTTGTCTGCAAGTTTTTATTCTCTATTTGAATTACCACACAGACTCATTTGTAACTCAAAATTTGGTCATTTTGGTAACGCTACACAGTCTTAAGACAAATTTGCTACGAGTCTGAAGACATTTTCACTTTGACTTATTTTTGAGGATTATTTCAGATCAATTAATGATTTTCATGCTTTTCAAGGATTGGATTTCTCAATTATCTAAAATATACCAGACACCATTTCTTTGCTGTGAGCAGAGATTTATTTTTATAGACATTGGGACTTTATAAAATCACATTAGACTTGTTTTGTGCACACACACAGACGAGAGAACTAGCAAATTGTGAGGAAACATCCTACAGTTTTTTTTTAAATTAAAATTATGAAAAATATTTTTATTTTACTGGCGCCCCCTCCAGGGTGTGTTCCCGCCTTGTTCCCAATGATTCCAGGTAGGCTCTGGACCCACCGCGACCCTGAACTGGATAAGGGTTACAGATAATGAATGAATGAATTTGATACTTTTCCCCCTTGCTTGTCTGTGTTTGGATGCTGCCATTTTAAATTTCTTTCCTCTGTCAGGAATATCGTAAGAATACCGACAGCCCTTATTTCATTCTCTGTTTAGAAGTCATAGGGTATTTTCCCCTTTGGCCGCGAGAAAGAGCAGCGTTTTTTCTCTCTGTCCCAAATAAAATCATACATCTTTACACTCTAACATCCTGCCTTTTAGTGTTGAAATATGGGACGATTGTGTATTTTACAGGACTGTTGACAATCCTATGTCCATATACTAATTAATATGGATTTTTCTGCTCGCACAGTTCGCTGTAGAGTTAGTGACCTACAAGCATGGCTTATATACAGCGATCAGCTAATAACATTATAGCCAGCTCCATGTCCATTTTAACTGTTAAGGTGCACTTTGTATTCCTACAACAAAAGACTGTAGTCTAGCTCTGCATTCCCTGTTCTCTCCCTTTCATCATGTTCTTCAATCAGTCCGGACCCCCACAGGACCACTACAGAGCAGGAATCATCCGAGTGGTGGATCATTCTCAGCGCTACAGTGACACTGCCGGTGGTGAGTTAAACGGTTGTGGTTACAGACACTGCAGTATTGCTGGCTGGTGTTATATTATCGTGTGTATAAACAGTATGAGCCTGTACAGCTTTTATTATCTGAAAAACACAATGTGAAATATGGGAAAAAACGTGTATAGGGATTTGAATAAAATTAAAATTTATGAAAATGTTTAACCTGACTCTTGTCCAGACTGATTGTTCATGTCTCCATTCCTCTGGGTTGTGCTTTTCTGTACACAAGCAAAACATATTCAAAACCGACAGCAAATATCAGCACTTCAAAACAATTTGATTCAATTTACCCTGGAACTAAAAGAGTAATATAGCCCCAAGGATGCAATCCTGTAGCCATGAGGTGGGCACCATGCAAACTGTAGCTATCCTGATTTTAATATTATTTGATGGCTACATTTGCCTAGGAGCTCCAGTACAAATCTAAAACAAATTGACACAACTATTATGGTTTTCTTTCATTTGTCCATTTCCTGTTTTCACCAAGTGCTTCTTATAAAATCCACATTTTGAAGACAGCAAACTTGCATTTTATTTCTCCCCAAATCATCTATTTAACAGAAACAGCACAAAAAAAAGGTGCTTGTGTACTTCAGAGTACCTGATCAGATCGCCGTGTGCGTTTCATGATCTCTTCAAGGCGCTGTGGAAGTGAAAAGTGGTATTAAATCATCAGCAAAGAAAAATAAAACTACTACTACATTTCAGACAAAAAAAATACAAATATGCATGCCTTCTTCCTTTCTAGTCTCTCAGCCTCCTCTTTCTGGAAGTGTTTCTCTCTTTCCTGACGTAAACGGTCTGCCTCTTCACGCTGCCGGGCCTCCTCCTCCTCCTTCTGTACACACACACACACACACACACACACACACACACACATTTTGACATGTAAATTGAACTACAAACCTATGAGGCCATCCTTAAACACAAGTCTTCGTATCACAAATGATCTACATGTTTACTTGATCAGATTTTTCTAAATTTTAAACAGTAATGAGTGTTAAAAAACACACATTTCCAAACATAGAAAACTTCC
The DNA here is from genome assembly GCF_029633855.1 of Hoplias malabaricus. Taxonomy (NCBI): domain Eukaryota; kingdom Metazoa; phylum Chordata; class Actinopteri; order Characiformes; family Erythrinidae; genus Hoplias; species Hoplias malabaricus. The sequence goes on from NC_089804.1 coordinate 14,076,422, forward strand.
ATGAGAAGGAAAATACCCTTCTTAAATTCCAATGAAAGTCATTGTATTCCATGTAGTTCTGCAGCATTTCTATTGGTTCGTTCATCATGAAATTTTCACACAATATGAAGGACAGCTGCCTTGTTCAAATGACGTAGTAAAATGCATGTTTTTAATGGACGGTGACAATATGGTCATAATTCATTCATTCATTCATTGTCTGTAACCGCTCATCTATTTCAGGGTCGTGGTGGGTCCGGAATCTACCCGAAATCACCGGGCACAAGGCGGGAATGATGTCTGACCTGTTTCTGCAGACGCTCTGCTTCCTCTCTCTCTCTCTGCAGTTGTTCCTCTGCTAAACGTCTCTCCTCCTCCTCTTTCTTTATCTTCTCCTCTGCCAAACGCTGAGCCTCCTCTTCTCTCCTCGCTCTCTCCTCTGCTTTCCTGCGAGCCATTTCCTCTTTATGGCGCCTTAACATTGACCCACACAGATAAATCCTGGAGAATGTCTCACAACATATACATTTGGAACTAAGGACTGCTTCAAATTGTTCTTTGTAGTAGTCATTCATTCATTGCCTGTCAACGCTTATCCAGTTCAGGGTCGCGGTGGGTCCAAAGCCTATCCAGAATCACTGGGCGCAAGGCAGGATCACACCCTGGAGGGGGCGCCAGTCCTTCACAGGTCGACACACACACTCACACCTATGGACATTTTTGAGTCGCCAATCCACCTACAGCGTGTTTTATGGACCGCGGGTCTGTAGTAGTCCAGATCATTTATTTTGTGTATTTAATATAATAATGTAATGATAATGTGCACTTATTTGTACAGCAAACTACAAAATGTGTATTCTGCATTTAACCCATTTGTGGCAGTGAACATTCACACACACACACTAGTGCACTAGGTGCTGTGAACACACCCAGAGCGGTGGGCAGCCATTGCAGCGCGGGGAACGTTTAGGAGTTCAGTGCCTTGCTCAAGGGCACTTCAGCTATGGATGTTCCTGCTGGTCCTGGGGTTTGAACCGGCAACCTTCCGGTACCAAGCCCATTAGGCCAAGACTGTTCCCGTATTTGTATTTGCCAATATGTCCTATATGTTGTATATTTTCAGATATAATACAATAGCTAAAGAAATATGAGGAAACTGAACACTGGACTAGCACTGCAACAGTAATCTGATCATTTTTGTAAGTGAATCATTTTTAGCAGCACATTTTTTAACCATTACCATTCTAGTGTCTTTAATACAGTTCTTTTAAAATACTTCAGGAAAACACACACCTCTCAGCCTCCTCCTGCTGTTTCTTCTCCTCTTCCTCTCTCTCCCTCTGCCCTCGAGCTTGGCGTCGTTTCTCTGCCAGCAGACGAGAGGCCTCCTCTGGGTCTGTGGTGCCTGCAGAGGGTCTACCAGTTTGAGGACTAACAACACTCTCTAAAGAGATAGAGAGAAACACAGGAGAGGTTAGCGGAGGAATGAAACCGAATGACAAATATAACGTAGGAATAAGGATGCACTGAACACAGATGAAAACTGTAGGCTGGAAATGGTCTAAGACAGCCCTATGACAGAGTTCTAACCAATAGCAGGCTCAGCTTTAAGTGCAGTGTTTTCTACAGATGTCTTGGCAGTGCTTTGACTTGGCTCTGTGTCCTCTTGTCCTCTTGCTTCCTCTGGCTTTTTGCCAGCCTCTGCCTCTGTTTTTCCCACCTCGTCCTCCTTCTTGGCTTTCTCGCCCTCTAGGTTCGCTCTGGGCGGTTCTGAGACCACCCTGCTGGGCCGCAGGTTGCCAGGTGACAGGGAAGGGTTGCTAGGAGACAGAGGGAGGGAGGCAGGTGGAGGTGGAGATCTTGACTTTTTGGAAACTGGAAGTTTCTGAGGTGTTTTAGTGGAACTCCTGAAAAACAGCAAAAATCAAGTGAAGACATTTAAACAATATACGACGCAGGACAAAAGTTCACTGTTCTACAGAAAGTGACCACGCAGGTAATAAATGTCCATCTTTTCCGTTTTCTTTTCTTTTATATAATTTACCGAAATTCAGAAGTTGAATGGGTTTTTCATTCTGTTAAAATTTGTTGACAAATGTTGTTGTTACCTTAAGATTTTAAGTTAACTGCCAAAGAGTGCTTTATCTGTTTGCAATAAATGAATATTAAAGATCAAACTCTAACCAAAGAAACAAGGTTTGTTTGTCACAAGCTCAGCGTTTGTGTGTGTACACAAGTACCGGACAGACACTGACTGAGTGGCTCTTCCTCTCTGGCTGCCAGGGGAGGGCGCCCTCTTGGTGGGAGTCATGGTCAGTGCTGGAGTCGGATAGGACAAATTACTCCAGGATTTTCTCACATAGTCCTTATCCTTCCTATCAATCTGATCACATAAAACACACAATTTAACAATAAATACACCTCCCACAGCACAACCCTGATGTAACAAATACAAATGATATAAATCAGAATAATTTGTTTGTTTCGTTGTTGCTTATTACACATTAATCACCACTTTACTTTTTTAGTAGTAAACCAGCAGACACTTCTACTGATGAATCAGAACGACTGAAGGGATTCTTGGTAAATGGGGATGATGCTGAACACCTTTTGCCTTCTGATGGACTAAAGAAATCTTAAACTAAAAACGTGTAGCAACTTTAAAGGCTCATACTGACAAATATCCCTACTACATTTAAACACTGCAAGAAAGACCAGGTGTGCAATTGAATCCTGATTACATCTGAAGTAATTGCATTCACACTGTAGTCGAATATGTCTCTGAAAATTTGGAATAAAATTAACTGTTAAATAATTTGGAACTGAGAATTGGGCCTGGAGGTTGTGGGTTCGAGTCCCGCTCCGGGTGACTGTCTGTGAGGAGTGCGGTGTATTCTCCCTGTGTCTGCGTGGGTTTCCTCCGGGTGACTGTCTGTGAGGAGTGCGGTGTGTTCTCTCTGTGTCTGTGTGGGTTTCCTCCGGGTGACTGTCTGTGAGGAGTGTGGTGTGTTCTCTCTGTGTCTGTGTGGGTTTCCTCCGGGTGACTGTCTATGAGGAGTGTGGTGTGTTCTCTCTGTGTCTGTGTGGGTTTCCTCCGGGTGACTGTCTGTGAGGAGTGTGGCGTGTTCTCTTTGTGTCTGCGTGGGTTTCCTCCGGGTGACTGTCTGTGAGGAGTGTGGTGTGTTCTCTTTGTGTCTGCGTGGGTTTCCTCCGGGTGACTGTCTGTGAGGAGTGTGGTGTGTTCTCCCTGTGTCCGCGTGGGTTTCCTCTGGGTGACTGTCTGTGAGGAGTGTGGCGTGTTCTCTTTGTGTTTGCGTGGGTTTCCTCCGGGTGACTGTCTGTGAAGAGTGTGGTGTGTTCTCCCTGTGTCTGCGTGGGTTTCCTCCAGGGGCTCCGGTTTCCTCCCACTGTCCAAAAACACACGTTGTTAGGTGGATTGGTGACTCAAAAGTGTCCGTAGGTGTGAGTGTGGTAATGAATGTGTGTGTGTGTGTTGCCGTGTGAAGGACTGGTGCCCCCTCCAGGGTGTATTCCCGCCTTGCGCCCAATGATTCCAGGTAGGCTCTGGACCCACCGCGATCCTGAATTGGATAAGGGTTACAGATAATGAATGAATGAATGAATAATTTGGAATTGAGCCCATATCATAAACAACTGTTTGTGTTTAACATAAAAAGAGAATTCTTTTGTCATATCAAAATAACTGTGTGTGGTATAGTTTATTAGGACCATACGCATTACTACTGACATATGTGATGTAAAATATTTGGCAGAGCTGTGGTTGTAGAACAGGGCTTAGAGAAATGGCGGCATAACATTAGGCTACACTCCATCTCAGACAATTTCCTGAATTTGTTGAGCAAACCATTTTGAATGCATTTCAGTGTATTGTACAATAATGTTGACAAGTCTATACAATCCTCATGAACTGTAAAAAACATTTGCTTGTTCAACCTGAAAAAATACATTAAACAATTAACTTGATTATTCTGATGAAAGAGAAAATGAAATACATTTCTCTTCCCTGGCAAACACTTCTATAAGACAGACTGACTTCAGTGTCCAGTGTAGGTCAGTAGTCCATGATGGCCCTGATTCAGTAGATCATCTACACGAAAAACTGACTGACTTCATCTTAGGTTAATAAAGTGTGTAATAAAGTGTTTATACTGAGATTTTATTATTGTTTATTTTGAAACTTTTTATGAAAAACATGGATCAACGCTCCTTATCACTTCGGTGAGAATGCTGAACCTATACTGCAGTAGGCTGAGCAGATATAAATTCCTTCATTCATTATCTGTAACCCTTATCCAATTCAGGGTCGCGGTGGGTCCAGAGCCTACCTGGAATCATTGGGCGCAAGGCGGGAATACACCCTGGAGGGGGCGCCAGTCCTTCACAGGGCAACGCACACTCACACATTCACTCACACCTATGGACACTTTGGAGTCGCCAATTCCAGATATAAATTTACATATTTAAATGTGCCGTTGTGACATCACAGCCATGATGAATTCAAACTGCACTGTTATTGGAGCTTTCCTTTCCATTCCTAAACTGGAAAGGCACTGGATAATGGATAACTGAATATTGTAACTTTACAGGAGAAGGAAATAACCTTCTTAAGTTGGAAGCAAATGTAAAAGATTTTATTTTGGAGCATTTCTATTGGTCGATTTATCATGACATTTTCACACAATTTGAAGGACAGCCGTTTGTTCAAATGATGTATTAAACTAAAAATGAACAAAAAATCGAGATACATGTTTTCCATTGCACAGCGGTGATATGCTTCCCATAACATACACTTTTAAAAACCCAGCTCATTTTTAAGGTGTCCCCTTCTTACCGGCATATTATGAGTGGTCTTTCTGCGAGGAATGGTTTCAGGGCCCACGTATCCAGCTTTGATCGGTCGCTCAAGGCTGAGGCCTGCTCTGATAGGCCGCTCAGTGCTCCGTGACTGCAGTGACTTGAAGGACAGCGAGCTCATTGGGTGACAGGAGGCTGAGCGAGGACAAACGGGGGTCACTGAACCGGGGTCAAAGATTAAGCAGCCAACCAGGCCAGGGGGTCAGATTATGCATTAAATTAACAGGGAATGGAAGGAGCAGGAGGTAAGAATGGAAGCAGAATTTAAAGAAGGGGGGAAAAAAGACAAAAGAAAAGGTGTTTCATGAGAGAGACACAGGGAGGAAAAGAAAGAGAAAGTGTGTGTTAGCATCTAAAAGCACTACAAAGGCATGCAGCAACTACAGTTATTCCTGAGGGATAGGGGCCAGTATTATAATTACGGCACTAAGAAGAACAGGTGTGGCCAAATCTTTCCTTGGTGTGGCCTAGTACTGGTTCCCTTTAAAGTGGTAGCCAAGAGGGCTGCACAATATAACTTTAAAACAAGATAATACATTACGTCTCGACTGATTTGGTTAAATGATTGTTATTATGAACATTTGTTACCCGTATTGGAAAATCTAAATTCATTGATTCATCAAGTCATGCAAAGACAATCATCTGGAAGAGAAGAGAACTGAGATTCGTTTAGGATGCACCTCATATTTAAAAACATAATAATAAAAAATGAAAATGAAAGTGTTATTGGCATGTTTCAGCCCAGTGCTATCAGACCTCTGCAAAAGCCAATTTGGTGATTCCAACAAACAACATATTGTGCAGCCCTAGTCTGTGATTCCCACAAGTCAGCGGTTTTTATGCTTTAGACATAAGCTGGAATTCATGACTGAACACCCTGGTGAGCATCTGCAGAGTCCAAGAGATAGTCAAGCCCCAGTGGCACCAAGAGTGTAGCAGTGTAAAAGTCTAATAATTACTCACACATACAGCAAAGTTGGCCTTTAAACCGTTATATACACAGACACACACACACAGAGACACACACAGACAGGTTGATGTAAAACCAAGCTGGCAGTAACTCTGTAACGCTGTAATAGTGCAGGGAACCCCTGACAGCCCTTTTGTTTTAGAAACCAAGAGGATTCCAGCCAAGCAGAGTCCTAAGATCCAAACCACTCTCTGTCCCCCTCTCTCTCTAAAGATAAAAGCACTTCCATGTTTTCCCTTCTGTAAAATTATGTTTTAGAACCTAGCTAATATAAACATTTTGTCTTCTGTATCAGTGCTGGTTAAAAGGAATGACAAATAATCTTATATATTTTTTCCTGTTTTGCATCTTAGTGCAAATCCTCACCATTTCTGGGCATTTTTCAAAGCTGAACTAGAAACAAATTTATCGAAAATTCTCATGCAATTCCAATTAGCTTTACCACTGGATAATTATTACTTTAGGAGCTCTAGGTGCAGCAAATTCTATTTTGACTTGTGAAAACATGCACAGGATTAAGATCACAGATTGTACACATATAAAGACATTACAGCATATTAAATGTCACAAATCTGTTAGCATTATACTGATGGTCACAAGGAATTTACTTTGTCAATTCATTTATTCATTCATTATCTGTAACTTATCCAGTTCAGGGTCATGGTGGGTCCAGAGACTACCTGGAATCATTGGGCGCAAGGTAGGAACACACCCTGGAGGGGGCGCCAGTCCTTCACAGGGCAACACATTCACTCACAACTATGGACACTTTTGAGTCTCCAATCCACCTACCAACGTGTGTTTTTTGGACTGGGGGAGGAAACCGGAGCACCCGGAGGAAACCTACGTGGACACAGGGAGAACACACCACACTCCTCACAGACAGTCACCCAGAGGAAACCCACGCAGACACAGGGAGAACACACCACACTCCTCACAGACAGTCACCCAGAGGAAACCCACACAGACACAGGGAGAACACACCACACTCCTCACAGACAGTCACCCGTAGCGGGAATCGAACCAACAACCGCCAGGTCCCTGGAGCTGTGTGACTGCGACCCATTTGCATAAAAGTCGGGGCATTTTGTAAAATGCGATAAAAAAAAACCAATGTGATGTGTTTATTCTCTTGAAGGTTTTTTTTTTTAAACTGAAAAAATAAAAAGATAAAATAAACTGGGCTGTAATGTATTTATATGTAAACAATGTTTTAAAAGTATTATGAATCAGGGCACTACTACAGAACCATAATCCTTAATATTTTCACCCAATCTGGCTTTTACAGTATTTCTACTGTTAGAAAGCAATAAACACAAAGGTTTTCATTAATCTATACGGAGAGCACATTAGACTCCTGCGCCTTTATTCACCATAATACAACCATATAAGAACAGTTAGTGTGTGTGTGTGTGTGTTTGGGCATGTGATTTATTTGGTTTTTTATTTACCTGCATCACCAGACAGTGACATAGCACTACGGCTTCTGGCCAAATAAGAGTGAGTTGGTGTCTGCAAGCGATTGATTACAGTACTCTCCCATGGAGTCAGAGGCATACGACGCATACCTGACACAGAAAAAGGTTCACACAAACACAGAACACACACACACACACATACATTAGATACAGTTATATTAGCTGCTAATGCTAAAGAAGGGAAAACAAACGCAGACACACTTGTAAAATCCCAAACATTAATTTGAAAGGAGGAAGAAGACGAAGAACAAAACCCAGAAAGTCAGTCCTTTGACCTCAGTATTGGACAAGAACACATGCAATGCTGGACTGTATACGGGTTTTGCAACGTGCATGCTCAACAAGCAAAGCAAATATATTTCCAAAATCAATATACAGCATGGCAAGAGCATGTCCTTCAGTCAAAGCGAGCACGGACAGAAGGTGGAGTTAGAGACACTCAAACACAACCTGTCAATCAGACTCATGCCCCACATTAACATACCCCCCACACATTCTCCAAAACACCACTGGACTAAAGACAGGGGGTGACTTGGACTATTGCTAACGGACACATGCATAAATATACATTCATAAATATAAAAAATGTTAAGTTATTTCACCCCAAAGTCCCTGCTAGTGTGTTTTGTGTTTACGCTGGTGAATGTGTGTTTCCTGTGAAAGAGGGATGAAATAACTGCTGGGTATAACCCAGGTCCACCTGTGAGTTTGTCCTGCTGGATCTTCTCCCTGGAATCTCGACCTTTAGACTGAACTTTATTTACTAAGCAAGAGGAAGAGAGGGACGTCCGCTTCTGTAAGGCTTAGACCGACAGCACAAGACACAACAATCACACAGCTGTTAATGACACATAAACACTGCACTACAACAGAGACACAACTAAGTAGAGATGATGATTGGAGATTTGATTTAAAGTAGTTCAGGCACTGGCTGGTTAGTGTTAGTGAGTCTAAGCTAAGAGAGAGAGAAAAAAATAGACATTAAAATGTTTGATTCTTTCTACAAGAATAAAGAAAGAAGGGAAAAAAATATTTATTTATTTTGGATTTTGAGGATCTATGAGTTTATAAACCAAAAGATTATAAGGGAAGGGGGGAAAAAAGAAAACTGGAGACTGATTTATATCTAGCCCGAGTTGTAGATTTACACAGCCAAGTGAGTCTTTGTCAGATGTTTTGGGAAGCTATACAAAGAGTGGGAGACTGAAATGCTCCTTAGATTCATCCTAAACAGCACATTCATTATGTGCGAGTCAACCATATTGTACCAAGGAAAGTGAAAAACCAAGAACATCACAAAGGACAAAATGTCTGAATCTGTGTTTTGGTATCAGTGTGTGTGGTTACCTCTGTCTGGCGAGTTTAACAGCGTGGCAGAAGAAGAGGATAAGCGTTTGGTTATGACTGGGTCTGTGTGTTTGGACAGATTCATGGTGGAAACTGACCTTCTGTCAGCATCTACAAACACACACAGAGACACCGACAATCAGACGCACGACAGGACGAACTGTGCACAGAAAACACGGTGCGGAAACTGTAAAGCGGTAAGAACACTCAGGCTGGCATTTGATTCAAGAGTCATTTCTCAGATTCCAGAAATTTTAGAATCGGGAGTCAACTCCAAAGCTTTAACATCAATGCCACACTGTCTGAATATTAGGTTTGACTGCAGGGGCCTTGGGTTGATTCCTTCCTATATGTGTCTAATTTGTATTTATAATGATTACATATAAGACACAAAATAAATCATGTTTTTCATATTATAATATTGTAATATGAGATTAGGTCAAATATTGTGTGGCATTAGCTAATTAATTTAATCAGTTCCCTTTAACTAGAACTATATTCAGATCTGACTCTGAAACCTTTGGAATCAGACAGAACTGGTTGGGTGCTGGGGAAAAGAGAGAATGCAGGAAGATGAGAAAACTAAAGATGCTAAAACCTTGCGATGTTTTTCTACTGTCCTCAGAGTTACAATACTGTTAGTGAAGGCTAATTTCAGGTTAATTCAATGGAAAATGAAAGTGCTACAGCTCTACATAATTCATGTAGTTTGACTGTGAATGTAAAACTGCAGCCAAGTAGGTAAAGCTTATTACAATGCTAACACTGCCCTTTATATTCACTTACATTTTTTTTTTTATAAATGTAATTTTTCAAAGATCGATTTACTACAGACATTCCTCAAAGTAACTGCCTACATGCTACATGCTAACCAAAGTGTAAATAAGCTATCAACTCTACAAAGAGAGACTTCTACACAGTTCTAAATGATAAGCAAGAGAAAGAATTTCTATTTCCAACTAGGTGTTAGGATCCTACGGCAGTGACTAAAACTATTGGCCACAAACTTACAACTTTACACAACCCACAAAATCCCAATCTAATGCCATTACTAATTAGCCTGATGCTACATGCCGGTCTCAGCTGTCGCTAGTCAGCTGGCTAGTGCACTGCTCTACTCTGACAGTGATATTCACATTGAGTGCACAGACGCTGCTGACGCGCCAGGCTAAATGCACCGTGATAATGCTCCAGCCCAGCGAGGTCCAACGGTAGGAGGAGAGCAGAGTCATCAAAACCTGAGAGAGAGAGCAGCCAGAGGGACGGGGCAAGAAAAGCAGATGATAATACAGAGAGAGAGAGAGAGAGAGAGAGAGAAAAGAAAGGGAGAGAGAAAGACAGCAAAACAGAAAGGGAGAAAGAGAGAAAAAAGAGAAAACAAAGAAAGAAAGAGAGAAAGAAAAAAGAGGGAGAGAAAGAGAGAAAAAAGAGAAAGAGAGAGAGAAAAAGAAACAAAATGGAGGTCATAAAAGTTAGGAGCAAAATCAAAAGGAAAACATGGAAGAGAGAGAGAGAAATGACAAAGAGAGCTAAAAGGGCAAACGGGAGGGGGCAGCTGTAGCAGGCCCTGAGTCAGCAAGTGTGTGTGAGCAATGAGATGCAGAGCAGAAAACAACAGCGTACATAATCCGTGCAAACACACCTGCAGCTGCATGGGAGCATTAACATATTTCACACAAACATACAGTAGAAGAATATAATCCTATAGAGTGATTATGTATTCTCCAAGACAAGATATTAGGAACACGTACATGAACAATCACTATACTCGTCTTCATGTAATTTGTCATACAAAAGTGAATTTGTATGTACATGTTTTTGTTCAGTCTGCTTTTTTTTGGCTTTTTGTGGTGTAACATTCCTGCAAATTTAGTTAAATGAAACTTAAAACCTTAAAATATCCACTCAAAACTCTGATAACCACATATGATCATAATGAAAAACGTAAGAAAATTAAAACAGAGAATGATCAGTTGGAGAACTGAAAATAGGCCCTTCTAATCAATTGTATATCAACAAAGTAGTTTTTCCGATTTGTTGACTTGCTAAGCCCTAATGGAGGATAAAGTCATGGGTGTTTTATTTGACATAAACATAGCAAAAATAAATAAAAACTTCATTGCAATAACCAGATCAGCTGTTTGTGTCATCTAAACCTGTTCTAAAAGTTTTTGAAAAAGAAAAGAAAGGAGCTGATATCTGAACCTGAAGCAGTTACTTGACAGAGCCGATTTAAAGCCTAAGCACCACTTAATGGACCTCCATGAATATTTCACATTATTTTAGTTACTGACATATATAAGTATGATCTAAAATTAAAATAGCAGCTTAATTTGCTTTAAAACTGACAATTTTATTAATTGACGGAAAAACCCGAGCTCGCTACGGAAATTCTTGAACGCAACCGTGACGTCACTGGTGGACAACAGCTGAACAACGCCGCGGTAAAACACCGTTATGACTGACTGTTATGACAGTATCTAGCTAAATAACCAACATTATTCATGACAATAGCCTAGCAATAAGCTAAACTCAAATTTAGAGGTACCGTTATTCTTGTAAATGTGATCGAAGTCGAACTCGAATTCATCCGACACTATAAACCTCCGTAATGCAGCTACGTAGCCAAGTATAATCTGAGCCACCGAGTTTAGCAAGTCAAGCTAACGTTAACTAACACCAACTAAAACAGGCGAAGTAAGTGTCCTTACCCTGTTTACTTCCATGTTACAGAGGCTCTTGAACACCTTTCGTTGGTGTCCTTACATGCCCATATTGTTGGAAAAGCGCCAGTGAAATGAGCTACAGATAACGGAGTAAGCGGATGGTCCTTTCCAAAGTGCCCGTTTAAAGTTGACAGATTTAGTCCATTTTCTGGATATTTTGGGATCTTTGAGCCATTTGTGCACAGATGTCCCACTGTACATTGAATGATTGCGGCCAGAAACAACACACCTTTTCGTCATTTTGCATTAAACTAAGTGCAGCTTCTAGAGTTGTTGTCCACCATCTACGTCACAGGCAAGAGTTTCCGAACACTGTTGGGGGGGTCTTTTAAACCTTATTCCTTGAATTAGTGAGAAATAACATGTTTTCTGACTATCAATAAACACAAGTTAGGAACTCAAATTCCACTGTATTTATTTGTTTGACACTTTCATAGAGCTGGTGCTTAGCCTTTAAATAGTGCATACACTGGACAATGACAGAAACATTTTGCAAATATTGAGCTAAAGCGCAGAGGGGTTTTTAGTGCATTTACCACTGTTGTGCGATGTGCTGGTTGTAAGAACCCCTCCCCAGCTCCAGCGGTTTGATTTTGGCCTGGCTCTCTGACTTTTTTCCAGAGTTCTCCTCATCACAGCTTCATAGCGTGCCTGGTCAACACATTCACATCCAGACAAATACACTTCAGTGTGGATAAATCCCTTATAATTACTTTTCAACAAAAACATTTCCATTTTACAAAAATATTTCTACATTTTGTTGTTATTTTTATATGTTAGAAGTGTGTAGTCAACACAATGGTGAACATACACATGTACATCCTGTTTTCACGGGGGACACTGTATATTCCGGTAATGCTAATGTTAATGCTAACAGGCTAACAGTTGTTTCCTTGCATAAAACACCTGAATATAGGTCTGTAGAACAGGTTAAACCTCACTTCTAAAAAGGACATGAGCATTCTAAGTGGTGTGTGTGTGTGTGTGTGTGTGTGTGTGTGTGTTATAATATTGATAGATAATTTAAATCACTGTCATCAGAATATCAAAATGGGCTGATGTTTTCTTCATATTCCCTCAGAAAGTGTTACTTCCTAGAAGCATAAAATGGCTGTTACTGTACAAACACAGAAAAACTTCATCACTACTTGTTAATTATGAAGATTAAGCAGCAGTGAAGTTACAGTCGATACAAATGATTAGTGCACTCCAGTGTGACTAGGCAAGGCCTTGTTTGAGTGTCCCTGATTTGTGGAGTTGAGGAGATTGAGAAGAGCACCTTCTCCTCCTGAAGTTTCTGCTGACGTTTCTCCTCCACAGCAGCTCGTCTCTTGTCCTCCTTTCTTCTCTGTTCCTCCAGACGTCTCCTCCTCTCCTCCAGCTGTTTCTCATAGAACTGCCTTGCTCGCTCCTCACGTTCCAGCCACTGGGCCTCTCTAACAGCTACAGACATGCAGTAAGGTAAGGACACATACAATGTGAGAAAAATGTAAATGTAAAGCACCACTTTTTAGAGTGTCACAGCGCTTCAAGGTCTTCAAGTCGCAATTCTGCAGGGAGAATGCAAACATGTCAGACAATTATATATATATATATATATATATATATATAAGCACAATTTATCTGGACCCAAAGCCTAAAAGTAATATTTGAAACTAATTGAGTGTTTTTTATAGCTACTGTTCACCATATGTTCATCAATCCAGGGCCTACCAGAATCATTGGGCAGGGGAGCATGCCCTTAACAGGGCACCAGTCCATTATAAGCCATCACAGACTCACACAGTCATCTACACACTCAAATCCACACACCAACATGTGTTTTTAGATTGTGGGAGGAAACTGGAGCACCCCATGGAAACCCACACAGACACAAGGAGAACACCCCAAGTACTCTGAGGCAGGATTTGAACCCACTACCCCAGGACCCTGAAGCAGTGGGGCAGCTATCTGTTGTGCCACCATGTTGCCCTATAGCTGTTCATTCATTCATTATCTGTAAGCGCTTATCCAGTTCAGGGTCGCAGTGGGTCCAGAATCACTGGAATCATTGGGCGCAAGGCAGGAATACACACTCTGGAGGGGGCGCCAGTCCTTCACAGGGCAACACACACACAGTCACGCATTCTCTCACACACTCACACCTACGGAAACTTTTTTGAGTTGCCAATCCACCTACCAACATGTGTTTTTGGACTGTGGGAGGAAACCGGAGCACCCGGAGGAAACCCACGCAGACACAGGGAGAACACACCACACTCCTCAGACAGTCACCCGGAGGAAACCCGCGTGGACACGGGGAGAACACACCACACTCCTCTCAGACAGTCACCCGGAGGAAACCCACGCGTAGGAAACTCTAGGTCCCTGGAGCTGTGTGTCTGCGGCACTACCTGCTGCACCACCGTGCCACCCCCTATAGCTGTTGTGTTACGGAAATTATTTCATACATACAAACTGAAAACGACACAATTTTGCGGGTGTCCATTTCAAAGCATAAAAAGCTATATATTATACAACATGAAATGTGCTACTTTCATCTTTAAAAGCCTGTTTTTTTCCAACCAGCCTAAATGTTCTAAAACATAAAGAAAAAAACACTAATCCTAAAACTTCTTTTACAACTTCTGTGCAGAGGCGCCAGCAGTTTACATAATCACTGAACCTCACCATGGCAACCTGCCACATTCACCTAGTCATGCCGAGTGAGTGGGGCAAAGAGAGAGAGACTGACTCTGGGTCTTGTGTTTGTAGTTTAGTGATTTAAATGCCTATAAATCTACTCTTTCCTAAACATCAGCTATTGTACATTACAGCTTTTCCTCACATTTGTGCTTAAAGGTGGGCACTATTGTAAATTTTATACGCCAATATATTTATTTTTGCTAAGAACTGGCTTTCTGGACGAACAGACACACAGATAGACATAGACAGACATGATGACCATGTACAACACCTACCATTCTGTTTCTCCCTCTCCTCCCTCCTCTCTCGAGCCAGTCTCTGCCTCTCATCGAGTTTGAGCAGCGGTGGCTCTGCTGATACACACAGACACATAGGTTTAGAGAATAAACAAACAGATTGTACACAGAAATATTTCAGCAGGAATTTGAGCTGTTTTTGGCCCCTGCTTCAGTGTCTTTCCCTGTGGCACCAAACTTTTGTGAAATTTATATTCAATAAAATTATATTCTTTTTAATTCAACAGGGTTTTGGGATGTATTTTTATTTATTTGCATTTTAAACCAAACATCACACACAAACAGACGTTCTATATAAATAAATAATAAAATAATAAATACATTTTAAAATGACAAAAATAGATGTCATGTTAACATCAGCTTCAGTGACAAACAAAATTACAATATATATTAGTTATTAAATAAATTCTATCGATTCTTTGTCCCCAGAACTGACAAGGTTCTTTTTTTTACTGGAAATGTTCATTTTTCCATGGCCATACATTGAGAAATGGAATTCTCCCACTGACCTACTGTTGGAGGTTCCAGACTTTTTCACTTATAAGATATATTGTGCTTTGCACACAGGGGGTCCTCGACTTACGACGTTGATCCGTTCCTACGTTGCGTTGTAAACCGTTTTTCGGTGTAAGTCGGAACATACGTACATAGTGTACGTAAATAACATACTGTAAGCACGTATCCTATCCTAACACCTATCCTCCTCGGTCCCGAGCCGCGTAACCGTGTATTCTTCCGCCGCGCCGCGCATTACGACGTTTACGACGCAAAACCACTTAAGTCTAAACAAGGCTTTATACAGTAAATGGGAGATGTGTCGTAGCCACGAAACATCGTAACTCAGGACTGACGTAACCCGAGGACCTCCTGTATTTATATTTTTTTGTTTTAGACTTTAATAAACAAACAAAAAAAAATGTTGGACATAGGAGGTATTCTAATGGAGGTAATTAATTATATAATTTGTTCTACACTCCTCCAAAAATGTTTATTATAACTACATTCCCACATACAATGAAATACAGTTCCTACATCCACACCACATTTATTACATGTATCTGGATTGTTATCAAACTGGTGAAATAGAGAGGGATACAAATATATCAGAACAATCCACTGGTACTGCATTAGTTTAAGTTTAGATTTTATAGAATGATGTTTTGGGATGTATTGGTGTAAACATTAGGGTGACAACTGGCACTACATTGTTTCTTGTATTATATCCTGGGCTAATTTAAAGTAGCAAACTCTTTTTTTCTTGTCAAAACATACTTAGTTGTGTATTTTTTTCCATAAAGTGCAGCACACTTTAATGAACTGCTTTGTAATTCCTGAAAGAACAGCTGATTCTCCACAGTTAATGGTCTCGCACATGAAAGTGCCGATGTTTGAAACAGGTTTAACCAAGTAAATCTGATACATCCAGGCCACTAGGTGTCAGTGTAACGACAGTTCCATTAAATGCTGATGAAACACTGAGCAAGACCACACTGGGCTTCAGGACACAGCTGTTTTCTCCAGTGTCTGTTTGGGACTTGTGTGATCTGCAGATTCTACGAGGAGGAGCTGTAAACAAAACTGTCCATTCTGATTGGTCTCACCTCCATCTCCTCTGCACTCATGAGCACACATATTTGGCAAAATGAGAAATGGGACACCCTACTGCCACACAGACCTTGTGTGTGTGCACCGTTGTAGAGTGCTGGACCACAAGAGCGCCATTTGGGATGGCTAGGTACAACAACTCGGTAGTATTTTTACCTTAATAATACAGTTTCAAGATCTTTATGATGCATCACTGACCTGTAATAGGTGAATAAACCCACTATGTTTGTTAATCTGGGCTCTGCACTGCAGAAACAAGCCCTTCCCTCCCCTTCCCCACTGACTTCTGTACAGTGCCGTAAAGATAAACGACACTAGAGGAGCCCCAAACCTTGACCAGCGTTTCTTTAATTTACTAAACACACATAATGTAAAAATAACTCACTAATCCTTGTGAAAGTCTCAAGCTTTACACACCTGGTCTCCCTGTGGTACTTTGTACATCTGTTGGGCTGGGAATGGTATAGGTGTTGCGTCCTGAGGTGGAGGAGTCCGGCCGACTCGAAGACTTCTTCTCATCTCCTCTGAGATAAGAGTCTGAATCTGAAGGACAGTTGGGAGAACAGTAAGCAAAATGTGTTTGTAATGAGCAACACACACACACACATATATATAGCTAAACAAACCAGAATAGTATCTATAAAGAAGGGCAGGTGTCTGTATTAGTACAATCACATTAAAATAAGGTTTTCTGTCAATTACAAACATATAAGAATTAAATTACAACAGTGAATGACATTCAATGTTACCTTCAAAACCTATTGGCCCCCCTGGCCCCAATATATGATCTTTAATAATACACCACACTGCCAAAAGTATTTGATTGGCTGCCTTTGCAAGCATATGAACGTGAGTGATAACCCATTCTTAATCCATGGGGTTTAATATGATGTCAGTCCACCCTTTTGCAGCTATAACAGCTTCAACTCTTCAGAGAAGGCTTTCAACAAGGTTTAGGAGTGTGATTTAGACCATTCTTTCAGAAGAGAATTTGTGAGGTCAGACACTGGAGAGAAGGCCTGGCCCACAGTCTCCGCTCTAATTCATTCCAAAGGTATCCAGGACGTTGTGCAGGCCAATCAACATCTACCACACCATATTCACGCATCCATGTCTTTATGGACCTTGCTTTGTGCACTGGTGCACAGTGATGTTGAAACAAGAAGGGGCCATCCCCAGAATGGCATCTTATCACAGTACCATGATGGCATTCACTGAGCTCAAATGACCATGGCACACGTCCTCCATGTTTGTTTTTCTGCAGAACGCTTCTCCCAATAGACAGGCCATATACAGCCTATGAGGCGGGCAGTCACAGAACCAGTAGACATCAACCAAGAGAAACAGCCCTGAGCCCTGACTTTTCAGAGCACGGAAAACACTTGTGTGCAGAAAAATCTAGAGGGAAGAGAACTCGGTGCAGGAAGGAAATGTTAAAATCAAGAGGGTATCAATTAATCAAGAATGGGGGGGGGGGGGGGGGGGAGAGCGAGATGATGATTAGTGGCATGTGCAAATCTCTATGCTCTCGAGCTTCACATTTGTGTTTGCAAGATGGATATTTACACACTTGACATGTAAACACATACAGGTTTATATTTTCTACCAGGTTTTTTTGCACCCTCTACTTTTGACATTGATGTGGCACCATAGGAACACCTGAATTGGACTGATATGGATGGTTGAGTGAACGCTTTTAGCAATACAGTGGAACCTCTATTAACGAAGGCCTGTACTAACGAACTTTCCAAGATACGAACCGGGAATTTGAATATTTTTTCCTCCACCAACGAACCACGACTCTAGAAACGAACCCGAGGCTTCGCCGAGCCGGCGGCTGGAAATGGCCACTGACCCCAGTAGGCGAGTCTCCCAGCGCCCAGACTTGAGTGAGCTTTTAAGATTAGCAAATTGTAGCTTTAGCAATTTAGCATTAGTGTAAATAGCAGACATTGAAATTCGTGCCAAGTTAAGCCGTATCTACGCTTCTTTTCCCCACATTCACCACCTACTCTCCGTTATTCCACACCCCCCCCACCTCCCGTCATACAGCCAGTGCCTGTGTTACTCCTCCAGCCAGTCGTTACGTCTTCAAGGTAGCGATGTGTAACCACTTAAAACTTTATTTCTTTATTACTGTTACCACTGTATTTCTCTTTTATTTTTAGTAACGCTACATGTATTTTTTTACTAATTTGAGAGTGTTGTAAACATATATCAGTGCAAAAAGGGTGACTTTCGGGGTGGGGGCTGGAACGCATTAATTGCTTTTCCATTATTTTAAATGGGGAAAATTGACTCGAAAAACGAACTTTTCCCACTTACGCACCGGGTCACGGAATGGATCGTAAGTTCGTACGTAGAGGTTCCACTGTATAATGTATGTACTGAATAACAACACATTTAAGGGTTTAAAGTAATAGGTAGAATACAGCAGAATATATACCAGTGCAGTTAACTATGTTATTCCGTATAATTTATCCACTTTTAAAATATTCTATTCTTTACCTGAATCCTAAACCTTATTGCCACATATTTACTAAGTGTAAATGGCTTAGTTAGAGGTGGACAACATTTCTTTTTTACTGATGTTACTATAATAAACAAGTTGCGTTTTTTAATGGACATTGTGTATATTTAGAGCACTGCCCGCTGCAAGGGTTTTTTTTTCTACACAGCCTGTAAATATTATGTGACACCACTAGTGCATTGTGTGTGTGTGTGTGTGATTACTAGAACAGGGTTCATATAAAATCATGGTAAGATAATTTTACACTGACTGATATTATTGGCAACAGATATGACAGTCAGGCCCTGTAACAGAAGTCCTGACTCAGTTCATGAAGGGCTTGAATCCAGTGCGTCAGAGCAAGAAAAACACTCCACTGTGCAGAACAGGGGAAGCCCAGGTCTGGGATGGAATGCTGATCTATGAGAGAGGGGCTCAGTCACACATCAGTCATGTTACTGTTGCAACCACACTGGATATCGATGTTATATCAACTATGGTAGTTACCAAGGTCAGTCGAGTTCTGCTGAGTTTCATATTGATTTGTGTTTTAACACCACTCAGCAACCTGCTGTGACACTTGCAACATCACACACCTGATCAATATTTATTCTCTCTCTCTCACACACACACATACTGTGTGTTATGGCTGAGTCACTGCTGAGAGAATGAGTATGAAAGCAAACAAATACTACAAAAGTGGTTCTCAACCTTTTCCTACAGAGCCCCCCTTTTGTAGATTTATAAATATTTATAAATATTTTCAACCCCCGTCCACACTGACCCATACATACAAGTCTACTGCTCCATAATCCAGTCATTCATTCATTCATTCATTCATTATCTGTAACCCTTATCCAATTCAGGGTCACGGTGGGTCCAGAGCCTACCTGGAATCATTGGGCGTAAGGTGGGAATACACCCTGGAGGGGGCGCCAGTCCTTCACAGGGCAACACAGACACACACAAACTCACACCTACGGACACTTTTGAGTCATCAATCCACCTACCAATGTGTGTTTTTTGGACTGTGGGAGGAAACCCGAGCACCCGGAGGAAACCCACGCGGACACTGGGAGAACACACCACAGTCCTCACAGACAGTCACCCGGAGCGGGAATCAAACCCACAGCCTCCAGGTCCCTGGAGCTGTGTGACTGCGACACTACCTGCTGCGCCGTCATTCATTCACCGTCTGTAACGGCGTATCCAGTTCAGGGTCACGGAGGGTCACATCACTAAAGTGGATGCTGCATATTGGTGATATTTGAGGCGACTCCCTAATATTCTAAAAACTGTAAACACTTTAGGTGTCCTGAAACACACATGTATTGGTGCCCATAAGATTATTTCACTGATTAGTTAGTCATAGATGTAGAGGGAAGTCACGTCAAAACACAAACCCCATGTTTTATTTGGCTATGTACATAACAGCTGCTTTTACTAGTTTGATGTTTGGTCATATGAGGATTCCCATTAAAGAGTAATCTTCAAAGTGTATCCCATAATACTGTGGAGAAAGGGGGGTGTACGGCAGAGCAGATCAACTGTAGACAGTTTGGCAGATGGCTTGTCTAGACAGCAGTCAGAGAATACAGAAATGAATGAGCAATTAATACAAACTGCAAAATTAGAAAATGTGATAGAGAGCACAGTTCATTTTAAAGCAGCTTTAGGTGTAAATATAGTCGCTGTCCAAAGACAAACACGTATCTTTATTTTTGTGGATTGTGGATCATGAAAAGTCAGCAGCTGTTCTCCACACGGTGTGAAAATGTCAAGATCAATAGACCAATAGAAATGCTCCAAAATGACTTTTCATTTTACATTGACCTCTGTTGAAAGTTAAGGTTTTTTCCTTCTACAGTAAAGTTGTTATTGTTAAGATGCATGTTTTTCTTTGGACAGCGACAATATGTTACAAAACCCTGTTCCACCTACCCATCAAGTAGCTGATCAGTTAAGACATGTTCACTGTCTACTGTCTAATGTTAGCTTCTTTAATTATGCCCTGGAGCTATGAGGTTAATGTGGCAAACGACTTATGGACGTATAAAACTCAGGATTTAGCATCTAACTGTATGTCTAATAAATTTAATAAACAGTATGTGATAAAGCATCAAAAACCACATCACTACATGGTACATTTATAGATCAGAGAGTCACTCACAGTACTTTTACACATTACACAGAAGTAGTTAACGTAATGTAGTGTTATGGGTCTTCCCCAAGAAGTCTCAATAATATACTGTGGTTTTCATTCCCAGGTCTTGCCCGGACTGGTTACTACTAATCAGAACCGTAGCTGAACCTAAGCATTTTACCGTGCCATTTGAGTAAGGTGTTCACAAATATCCGTCATCTGATAAGACCAGACTAAAGTAGCTACTGCCTGCTCCAGATTGCTTTCTTCCTAAAGGCTCTTCGGGGACACTGCTGTTCCAGATATACGCAAAGACCTAACTCTGTCTGACCTATTTACTCCCTGCTAAAAGCTCTGGGTATCCGTTTCCCAACCTTTATGTCGGAACATAATCATTTTACCCCCTACAGGAAAACAAATTAAAATAAATAAATAAATAAAAATCGTTGTTTTAGTCATCGAAGTGTTGTCTAACCAGATTAACTTCAACGTATCACAAAAGGCCTGTGAGGAAGGTATTCATAAAGATAATAGAAGCAAACCTCACTAATACACCAAGGTAATCCAACCTGAAATTCATTTGCTCCCCATTGTGACTACAGAATCAGGAAAAATCCCAGCTTTATTTTTCATGCAGGATGTACAATAGAGAAAAGGTTGGTGTGTGTGTGTGTACTTTTCCATCTACACCCTACAGCTATCCCTGCTGTTGTAACTGAACTGAGCTCCATGACATTTAAGGAAGCAGAATAAGCCAGCTGCACAAAATAAAGTCACAAAAAACACAAAACGTCTTTCATCACTTAACTCACTGGTTCCCAAAGTGTGTGTGTGTGTGTGTGTGGGGGGGGGTGGCAAGGCACATGAGCTACGCATGTTTGAACACTGCTAGCAAAAGATGGACAAGTTTGTAAGAGCTAAATGTGCAGCCGATGAATAGATGAGGGAATATTCTCATCTACAAATGGGTCACAGCACAAAACGTTTGGAAAGCACTGACTTAACTTATCCCCATGCTACTATACATATATATATATATATATATATATATATATATATATATATATATATATATATATAAACATGCAGTATGCACACGATCACCTCAACTGACCAGACATCAGGAACAAGTTTCCAGAAGACAATCTCGAATTGTAAAAAAATAAAGTCAGTGAGCACTATATTAGATTCTTTTGTTAGTCATTTCAGATGTAGAGCCTTTTAAAAGAAGCCATAGACCTAACATTGGACGAAATGCTTGTACATTTTGATTAATCATTATTTTAAATGAGGCTCAAGACCCACTGTGGCCTTGAGCAGGATGAACTGGTCAAAACATGAATGAATGACTTTAAACTATTAATGCCAGGGTGAAACTGAAGGCATTTTTAATGAATACTGACAGATCTGATCTGATCTGATTCTTTTCACAGCTAAAAATATCCAGTCCAGTGAGAACTGGAACTGTGTGTACTCAGGGTATGACAAGGACAGTGATGTTAGTTGTGTTCTCTTCACCTCAAATGAGGCAGAATCTCAACACTGTGGTTACACAAAGTAAACCTCAAAGCAGTGACAATCGCTATTTACACAAACCTAGCGATAATGGCTAAAGCCCTTGTGTGATATAGCATTGTTTGTTTAGGACACTTACCTTTGTAACCCCTAATTTAGGCAGCGCTGAAAATGAATAACTGCCCATTTATACGTTCTTTACTTAAACATGTGAACGTTAGGAATGCTATATGAATACTGTACACGCAAATAATACTTTAGAGGCTGTGTGTGTACAGGTTAATGCCACACCTCAACTAAACACTGCAGGAATAACTGCTCCACTAAATGTCCAGGTAGGAAAAAAATTTGTTAAATCTATTTACATCGAAGCTATGCTTTTTAAGAGAGTTAAGCATTTCTTAAAGTGTCAGCAGTAATGTGAGAAACTTTAGCACATCAGCTGTTTCTGAAATTCTGCACAGGAGGTCATTAGAGGACAGTGGTGAAAAAAACGAAAAGAAAAATATAAATAATAACACTGTTTTTGCCTTACAGATGTGTGAAATATCAATTTATTTCTAAAAAAAAAAACACAACTAAAAAGCATGAATTCATTCATTATCTGTAACCCTTATCCAGTTCAGGGTCTCGGTGGGTCCAGAGCCTACCTGGAATCATTGGCGCACAAAAAAATAAAAAAACACCCTGGACACAGGGAGAACACACCACACTCCTCACAGACAGTCACCCAGAGGAAACCCACACAGACACAGGGAGAACACACCACACTCCTCACAGACAGTCACCCAGAGGAAACCCACACAGACACAGAGAGAACACACCACACTCCTCACAGACAGTCACCCGGAGGAAACCCACGCAGACACAGGGAGAACACACCACACTCCTCACAGACAGTCACCCAGAGGAAACCCACACAGACACAGGGAGAACACACCACACTCCTCACAGACAGTCACCCAGAGGAAACCCACACAGACACAGAGAGAACACACCACACTCCTCACAGACAGTCACCCGGAGGAAACCCACGCAGACACAGAGAGAACACACCACACTCCTCACAGACAGTCACCCGGAGGAAACCCACGCAGACACAGAGAGAACACACCAAACTCCTCACAGACAGTCACCCAGAGCCGGAATCAAACCAGGTCCCTGGAGCTGTGTGACTGCGACACCACCTGCTGCGCCACCGTGCCGCACAATTAAAAAGCATTTAATATCAAAGCAAAACACCATTAATCCACATCTACAATAATTCATCCATGAATGCAATTGGGTTTGAATAGTGCCTCATGTATATCAGTATTGACTGGGCATGGTTGGGTCAGGTCTCCATGCTGTGGGTGCTTATTTTTCAAGTTCATAAAAATTAAATGTAATGTCCTCTAAATACTCTTATTTAGACACAAAAGACACAAGGCAGCCCTTATTTAAAATGGCTTGCTTTCTGATTATAAAGACATATTCAGTGCCCGGTCACTGGGCTGACTGAGCCGTGTGTTTAGCAAACAAACAAACAACAAAAAAAATGACCTCCTGCCATGAACAAAAGTTGTATAACTGTCACAGTATGTCCAGCCATTCCACACATCACAACCCCACAATGAACTTCCTGGCAATAACTGAAAAGAAAGAAGGTCTTTGATCTGTGCATTACCAGATCGATATGAAATCAAACAAATCCTAACACACACACACAGCAGAGAATGCCTTTATAGCTCTATTCCTGGTGCAGACTATCTGGGTTAAGGAGGATTTAGCAGAACATCCTCAATGCCGACTATCTCATCGTCCTCACACCACTCAGAGTGAGAGGCTATGACACACTGGGATAGAAATATATCTTTTTTTTTTTTGAAGGCCACATGTTTACGGATTTGTGTTCAAACACAAGCATACTGAGAGAGAGAGAGAGAGAGAGAGAGAGAGAGAGAGAGAGAGAGAGAGAGAGAGAGAGAAATAAATAAAGAGAGAGAGGAAGAAAAAGAGAGAGAGAGGAAGAAAAGAAAGGGATAGAGAGAAAGAAAAAGAGATAAATAAAAGGAGAGAGAGAGAAAATGAAAGAGAGAAAAAGAAAGGGATAGGGAGAAAGAAAAAAGAAAGAGAGAGGAAGAAAAAGAGAGAAAGAGAAAAAAGAAAGGGATAGAGAGAAAGAAAAAGAGAAAAAAATAGAAAATGAAAGAGAGAGAGCAAAAAAAGAAAGAGAAAGAGAGAGAGAGAGAGAGAGAGAGATCATCATGATAAAGCATTAACAGGTGTTAAATCATCATGTTTTTCAGGTCCAGGCACAAAACAGATCCTTCAATATTTGACGAGGCATGGAGCTGGGCAATTAATCGAAAATAAACTGAACGACGTCATTCAGAACTTCTAATCGACATAATCTTGTCTATATCGATTACGTCAATGAACTTTTACTGTTCTTTAATTTTTTTATTCTGCTACGTCCCCAATATACTGTCCTTTTAAAACCAAGCTGTAGTCACGTGATCCTACCCCTATCTGCCACACGGAAACAACCTAAACACAGAGGCAGACCAAGCAACTCGAGCTGCTCGCACCAAAGAAAAACACAGCGTCTGTGGTTTGGACGGGGTGTGTTTTGACTACAATTAATACGACACTGAACAAAAGTCAAATGTAAACTCTGAGAAAAAACCTCAGTGACCAAAGTACAATCACACACCAAATATAAATGCTCAGGCTCCCAGCGACTTTAGAAATACATCCCACATTTAACACTGGGGCATATTCACACTACAAGCTTCGTCACTGAACTGTGAAAAAAATACAAAAGCAAAATAATCGTTCATTAATCGTAATAAAATGCACAATTAATCGTGATATTGATTTGAGCTCATATCGCCGAGCTCTAACGAGACACTACAGTGCCCCATAATGTCAAATGACTTTAAAATGTCACATGATTTTAGTTTCTCACATAACATTTGGCTTGGGTATGATACTAGTCGTCCATGTTGGCTCTGCTGCAGCACCAGTTTCCATGGCAGTGTGTGTGTGTGTGTGTGTGTGTGTAGTGGAGTGTAACTGAGGTTCAGTGATGGAGGAATGCCAGAACTCTAGCCAGCCAGGGGTCAGAGGTCAAACAGGGGAGATGAATAGTTATGTAAAGCAGGAGCCCTGCTTTTGTTACACAACAGAACAAATGACTGCAGAGATGGACAGACAGACTTATAAACACTGTGTATCTGATCTGACAGACAGATTATCTGTGCTCATGGATAGACGGGTGAACGAATGGATGAAAAGATAGATAGATACAAAAAGTGGCTTCACTCCATAGAGACAGGGCTTAACTATTCAAACATGAAAACCTAGGATCCTTCGTTTCTAAACAAGGAAACTGTCACCTATCTACACTCAGGTTCTCATCTAAACAGTATTTCATGATTGATTTTTTTAAGCGGTCTGCACTATGTAAACCCTTGCCTTTCTCTGTATTTCTCTAAACTCGTTGCCTATGTCTCTGTTCTGAGCTGAAAGGTCAGAGAAGTCCTGTGTGTCTTAGTGTCTGTGTTGTACAGTCTCTAACCTCTCACACATGACCACTCCTCCCCCAGCTTTAATCCCACAAAGCTTTATACAGTTCACGTGCTTCGCCTCTAAGTATTCCCTACACACATCATACACAAAAACTCAGAGAAATACAAACATAAACTACAATCACTGTTCACCATCCTCAATACCGTTCTCTCAATGTCTTCCCTGTCGTCCTTAAACGATCCATTCACGGCATTAACAAGTACTGTAACCCAAAGAGAATTATCCAAGCAGATGGAATTCTCACGTCAAAATGTTTATGCATCGCCAAATACGTATGTGAAAAAGACCAGATACAGGCATCGGGCCCCGGTGCCCATACGGACGTGAGTGTCCCCACTCCTACAGAACTGGACACGAACCGAACCACAGCCGAACTCTTACCTTGGGTGTCACTCATGGTTCTGGAATGTCCCGGAGTATTCCAGAACACTTTTCCAGGTTCCAGAACACACTCCTGAAACCTTGATCACATCCCAAACGAGTGCAGTGACGGCCCTCCCGCCACAAACACACGCTGAGGGTCAGACCCAGCGGCCAGCAGAGGAAGCATCCGTCATAGGCCAGGGATTACACCCGCTAATTCTCAGCCAAGTAAAGAGATGAAGACATGGAAGGAGGACGGTGGGGCCACTACCGCTGCCCCGCTCCTGACAGGACAGAAAGTGTCCAGAGTGAGAAAAAACAAGCAGTGGCCTCTCACCCCACCCCCATAGAGAGAGAGCGAGAGAGAGAGAGAGAGAGAGAGATCAATCTCAATACTAACCCATATGGATGCTTGTGTGTGTGATATTAGTGTTTGTATGTGCTGCATTAATGTATGCATGCTTAGGCAAACAAGACAGAGGGAGATTATACTAGTGTTAGCGATTAATGTGCAGTCCTCCACATGGCACCAATCTGTGTGTGTGTGTGTGTGTGTGTGCGGGCGTGTGTGGCAGAGTCCGCAAAAGGGGAAGGGCTCCAATCCCAGAGCTGAGCAGCTTAGCGGCCGCTAATGCTAAGCTGGGTGAGAGCGACAAAGAGCGAGGGACCTTGCTCAATCATTAAAACACAAAGGACAGGGTTCTGACACATGTGCATTAACTAGCTGTGCAAAGTCTGAGGCATGTTTCTCATGATTACAGTACAGCACAGTTCTCCCAGGAACAACGGCACTCTCCAAAAAGGCCACACAGATCTATTCAACACATCTCTACCAACGCAAACTTGCCATTTTGTTCCCATTAATGAAAAAAATTATAAAAAAATAAATCTGAAAGCCAGAACATCTCAAAATTGTTTGCTCCCCAATCCCACAGGTTCATTTGGTTTAGAAGTAGTTTTACTTGGCCACAGTGTCAGGAACGTTGGTGTTTATTTCAAAAACTGTTCAAGAGAGCCATTATAAATCATTGGGTTCTCTCAGTCCAGACCAAACCCTAACTGATATATGATAACACACATAACCATCTATAAAACACACATCATGGCATTAACAAAAACACACTAGGGCACATAATTCTATGCAGTTCGGTAGCACAAACCTCTTCTCAGGGGAAATCACCTTAAAATGATCACAGCCACTGGGCCGCCACATTCCAGGTTTCGATTGGTAGCATTGAGCTACCTGTGAACATCCTTAGACTCACAAAGAAATGTTTGTTTGCTTTTCAAAAGGTATTGATCCTTCCATCATGAACTTTTCCGCACAATGAATAAGGCAGGTAATGTTTTCAAATAATTGTTAAAACTAAATAAATAAATAAAGAAAGAAAAATTCCTCTGTGAATGAAGATATATAACACATCCGCGATAAGAAGCTCATCATCTACTGCAAAGCTCCCAAACCACCTGGGGGACAATGTTGTGAATATGAAGCCAAATAGGTGTTAAGCCTTGGCACTCTCCAAACACATTAAGCTTTATAAACTTAGGGATGCACCAATACCAGTTTTTCCACTTACAAAACTAATTAACAATCCTAAATATTTAACCTGAATACTCAAGTCAGGCGGCACGGTGGTGCAGCAGGTAGTGTTGCAGTCACACAGCTCCAGGGGCCTGGAGGTTGTGGGTTCGATTCCCGCTCCGGGTGACTGTCTGTGAGGAGTGGGGTGTGTTCTCCCTGTGTCTGCATGGGTTTCCTCTGGGTGACTGTCTGTGAGGAGTTGGTGTGTTCTCCCTGTGCCTGTGTGGGTTTCCTCCCACAGTCCAAAAACACACGTTGGTAGGTGCATTGTCGACTCAAGAGTGTCCGTAAGTGTGAGTGAATGTGCGTGTGTTGCCCTGCGAAGGACTGGCGCCCCCTCCAGGGTGTATTCCCGCCTTACGCCCAATGATTCCAGGTAGGCTCTGGACCCACCACGACCCTGAACTGGATAAGGGTTACAGATAATGAATGAATGAATATTCAAGTATCCACTGATAAAATGTTCTTGCAAATACCAAGTGTGTACTCCTATCTGTGCCAGATTTATTTAACCTGACCCCATAAGTGCCAAAAAATCTTTACATCTATAGCATTAAACTAAATAATTGTAGTTGTTCTGTATTAGATTAAAAAAAGCCTTTCATAAATAGCATTGTCACTGTCCAAAAAAAACACGTATTGCCATCTTTGTTGATTTTTAGTTTACTACATCATTTGAACACAGCCACTGTCCTTCACATTGTGTGAAAATTTCATGATCAATGGACCAATAGAAATGCTCTAAAAAAATTACATTGACTTCCATTGAAAGTTGGAAGTAAAGTTACTATCCTCCTGTAAAGTTACTATTATGAAGACAACAAAATTTAACTTGTTGAATAACTTTCCATTTTTAATTAATTGTATTGTATTCTTCAAATCTTTGGCTTGAGCATGTTTATTATTGCTTGCCTGTCTTAAAGTTAATAATCCCTTACCACTGCAGTGTGGCTCTTGGTTTCATTAAAGCTCTATGAACAACAAAAACAGATGAAAATCACCACCAAATACCACACAGTGCTCACCCAAGGTCATAAACTCACACCTATTTAAAACTGATAGTGAAAGTAGATCTACACATCACTGCTGTTGCAATGGTTCACAGACTCTCAGTTGTTTTTGGGTTGTGCTTGTGTATAGTCAAAAGTCAGAGTGGGAACACTCCACTGATCCAGTTTGTCTGTAACCATGGAGACAGCCAGGGCACCTGACCTCACCTATCATCCCATTACTGTTGTCGTCCTCTGGCTCATGTGACCAGGAGGAGGAGAATGCTGACGCATTCCTGTCTAACCTGTCAGTCATTAATGGCTCCAACTGCAGGGCAAAATGGCCACTCCCTGTAACCACACAACAGACTTAGAGCCAATCGGTCCGATCTGCTAACAGACAGAGAGCACTTTGGCATAAAGCAACTGTAAAAATAGATTGTATTTCATTTCTCTGACACTGAAACCTATAAAAATATCTACAGACAAAATCACAGCTTGCTGCCCACCGCACCTAAGACAAGTATGTACACTCTGAATGCTTTTCACTCATGCACATCATTCTCCACAGAGGAGTAAGACAAACTTATAGGTGTGCCCACACACACACACACACACACACGTCCCAAAGGCATCAGATACAGAAGTAATTCCCTCATTTATGCAAACGATATGCCAAATTAATGTTTACTTAAAAGCTTAGTCAGCAGAGTAAACTCATGCAAAATCCATTTATTACTTTTTAAGGATTTAAGGAACAAAACAAGCTCCAAAAGCTATTTTATTCCTCTACTGTCGCTGTTAACTTGCTAATAAACACTGTTACTGTACACTCTAATGTACTTCGTCAATTTAAATGGTTCAAAAGCTGAAAAAACAAACAAACAAACGTGTTGATGAAGTCATAACCATGAAAAGACAGATGACCATTGACTTTAAAAGTGTTGGAAACTGGGGTCAAAAGTGCAGTGTGTGTTTGGATTCACTTATCACCAGAGAGGAAAAGGTCTCGGAACATCAGTACAAGTGTACGATCACAGATGGTCTGTTTCAGGATGAACACACATTCATTCATTCATTCATTCATTCATTGTCTGTAACCCTTATCCAATTCAGGGTCACGGTGGGTCCAGAGCCTACCTGGAATCATTGGGCGTAAGGTGGGAATACACCCTGGAGGGGGCACCAGTCCTTCACAGGGCAACACAGACACACACACACACACACCTACGGACACTTTTGAGTCGCCAATCCACCTACCAACGTGTGTTTTTGGACAGTGGGAGTAAACCGGAGCACCCGGAGGAAACCCACGCAGACACAGGGAGAACACACCACACTCCTCACAGACAGTCACCCGGAGCGGGAATCGAACCCACAACCTCCAGGTCCCTGGAGCTGTGTGACTGCGACACTACCTGCCTTTCATTAAACTGATGCTTTAAATGACGGCTGATGAGCACCAACACTATGGCCCCAAAAATCTCTCAGACTTTCAGTGTCCTAGAATTCTCATACTTGAAGCCTGTGATCTAGAACCATCACAAAGAGTGAAGCCAGCGTTCTAGATTTCCAAATACATTTAGACTTCAAGAACTCTAATGAAGAGAAAAGCCAGTATAGAACTCCAATTCATGACATGTACAAAGTAAACTCCCACCTGGGCAACAGCTTAGCTCCTGGAACTGATGTATGTCCTGTACCATGACTCCAGGGACAAAATCCCACAACACAAACACTGAATGTTTAAGTGTACACATCACAAGTGATAATAATGCACACTCACTGGCAGGTCATGTTCCAGTGCAGCATAGCACTGAGGCAGAAGCAGACTGCTTAACCTGACCTCAGCCTTCATCCTCAGACTCCTCGATTCCTTTTCCTTCTCTTTCTCAGTTTACTGTCTACTCTCATTTGTTATTCCTCTATTCCCAGCCTCTATCACTTTGTGACCTCTCTTCTCCCTCTCACCTCTTCTCCTGCGTTTCTTGCGGCAGCTTCTCTGTTCCTCCTCTTCCTCTATGATGGTGGAGAGCAAGGGCAAAGCCGGCCTGCTGCCCCCCCTCTGCAGCCTGGGGGGCGCCGGCATGCCCCCCCACCTCCTTCTTTCTTCTCTTCTCTCACTCTCGCTCCCTCTTCCTCCTCCTGTCCTGAACGCTTACTCACGCTAACGCTAACTGCTAGCACTCAGCCTGCCTGCAGACTGCTCATTTGACTGGAGTGTGCAGAGACTGAGAGATGAGAGGACACAACACAAAACTCACTAAGAGACTGAAAGAAAGACAGACAGGCTGACATCAGATGACAGAAGTGAAGAGGAAAATCTGCCTGTAGCCCTGATTGAGGGGTAAACAGCTCAGTGAAGACTCCTCGTGTTGCCAAGCTTTAGAGAAGCTCACTTTAATCCACACCAAGAGCCTGCTCTTCTCCTCCCTTACCCTGTCCTCTCACTCTGTCTTTAAGCCAAAGATGCTGCTGCTGCTCTACTTGCTGATGCTGCTTGCCTGCCTCTCTCTCTCACCCTCCCTCTCACACACACAAATTCACTTGTCACCACACACACTGCTCTGTTTCCTACTGAAATATTCAGCATGGGGGAAGCAGGGCAAGGTGAACCAGTCGGTTAATGTTGGCTAGGACAGGAGCAGACAGTGATAAATGGACTGATGGTTTTATATAAGTCACAATTTTCAAAGTGTAAATTAATGTAAAACCGCATGAGGCCTTTAGGTTTATGACAAATTATTTAGCTTCCTCTCAAATTTTACCATTCTCATTTTCAAGAACCATGAGATGTCTGAACACTATTTCCCACTGGAGCGCAATGTGGAGCCCATGGCACTTTCATTGGTCAGAGGAACCTGGAGCACCCGGAGGAAACCCACGCGGACACAGGGAGAACACACTACACTCCTCACTGACAGTCACCCGGAGGAAACCCACACAGACACAGAGAGAACACACTACACTCCTCACAGACAGTCACCCGGTGGAAACCCACGCAGACACAGAGAGAACACACCACACTCCTCACAGACAGTCACCCAGAGGAAACCCACACAGAGAGAACACACCAAACTCCTCACAGACAGTCACCCGGAGGAAACCCACACAGACACAGAGAGAACACACCACACTCCTCACAGACAGTCACCCGGTGGAAACCCACGCAGACACAGAGAGAACACACCACACTCCTCACAGACAGTCACCCAGAGGAAACCCACGCAGACACAGAGAGAACACACCACACTTCTCACAGACAGTCACCCAGAGGAAACCCACGCAGACACAGAGAGAACACACCACACTCCTAACAGACAGTCACCCGGAGGAAACCCACGCAGACACAGGGAGAACACCCCACACTCCTCACAGACAGTCAAGAGGAAACAGGTACAATGTAAATAAAACAAATTCCATACATTGTTGTGGACATATTTTTAGCCTTTTTTTGTCCAAATAACATTAGAAAACACAAAATGTTTTAGGTTTATAAACAAACTGTTGGGTGGACAGATTCACTGTTGTATGTGCTGATGGTGGCTGGCAGGATAGGCCCCCTCCTGTGACCATAATGTTGAACAGCTGTCATTCATTGCTAAATCAGTTTTCCATTACAGCACCGTTTAAAAACACACTACACCCCAGCTCAGATTGTTCCTCAGATAACAATGACTGGTCTAATTAAAAAATAATAATAATAAATAAATAAATAAATCACCCTTCACTAGTACAACTAATTCAGTGGTAGAACTACAGCTCATTTATAATAGTGTGCTAACCTCATGATGTGCTGCTCATTATTAAAACAGTTCTTTAATGTTTCATGACAGTCAGTATGTTGGGAATGACATGAACATTAAGTAAAGGCTTCCATTCACAGTCAGTCGTGTGAGTCCTCCAATGTTACATTTGTTGTGGTTTAATTACATTAAGTATGAACACTCTCTCTTTTGTCTGCGATACATTGACAATTAAAGGAATAGCAATATTAAACATTTTAAAACAGCCGA
Organism: Hoplias malabaricus; assembly: GCF_029633855.1. Lineage (NCBI taxonomy): Eukaryota > Metazoa > Chordata > Actinopteri > Characiformes > Erythrinidae > Hoplias > Hoplias malabaricus. The sequence continues at coordinate 14,109,076 of NC_089804.1, forward strand.
CAGGGAATGGAATTCAATAGCTACCAATTCATTCATTCATTATCTGTAACCCTTATGCAGATCAGGGTCACGGTGGGTCCAGAGCCTACCTGGAATCATTGGGCGCAAGGCGGGAATACAACCTGAAGTCAGTCCTTCACAGGGCAACACAGACACACACACACACACACTTTTGAGTCGCCCATCCACCTACCAACGTGTGTTTTTGGACTGTGGGAGGAAACCGGAGCACCCGGAGGAAACCCATGCAGACACGGGGAAAACACACCACACTCCTCACAGACAGTCACCCAGAGGAAACCCACCAAGACACAGGGAGAACACACCACACTCCTCACAGTCAGTCACCCGGAATCTCTGGATCTGTGTGACTGCGGCGAAATGATGACACATTACAAATGTTGCTAACAGTATAATAACACAACTCAGTGACTATCAGTTATTACTCCTTAAAGGTAATTACTGGCTGATTGTTTTCAAAGATTGACCCTATTGTTACTTTTACTAACGGAACTATCTCTATAAGAACCAAAAAGTCATGGATGTAAGTAAGTAGTGTGTGTAAAAAAGTGGCCCCAGAGCTGTGTAACACATGAATGTTTATGAATGATTCCTGGGTCATGAGCAGTAGTAGCCATGAGCATAAGAAAACAACCATTAAAATACAGACTTCACATTAAATACCTGATTATACATTGTGCACTTCATGATTACACACAAAAGTGTACTTTTTTCCCTTCTATTTCCACAAAATTCATTTTACTCACCCAGCCATTAACAATAAGATAATTGAAAATGACATTCAGAACTTCGTCTACGTAATCTTTCCTATATCCATTATTCATTCATTCATTCATTATCTGTAACCCTTATCCAGTTCCGGGTCGCGGTGGGTCCAGAGCCTACCTGGAATCATTGGGCACAAGGCGGAAATACACCCTGGAGGGGGCGCCAGTCCTTCACAGGGCAACACAGACACACACACCTACGGACACTTTTGAGTCACCAATCCACCTACCAATGTGTGTTTTTGGACTGTGGGAGGAAACCGGAGCACCCGGAGGAAACCCACACAGACACAGGGAGAACACACCACACTCCTCACAGACAGTCACCCGGAGGAAACCCACGCGGACACAGAGAGAACACACCAACTCCTCACAGACAGTCACCCGGAGGAAACCCATGCAGACACAGGGAGAACACACCACACTCCTCACAGACAGTCACCCGGAGGAAACCCATGCAGACACAGGGAGAACACACCACACTCCTCACAGACAGTCACCCTGAGGAAACCCATGCAGACACAGGGAGAACACACCACACTCCTCACAGACAGTCACCCTGAGGAAACCCATGCAGACACAGGGAGAACACACCACACTCCTCACAGACAGTCACCCGGAGGAAACCCATGCAGACACAGGGAGAACACACCACACTCCTCACAGACAGTCACCCGGAGGAAACCCATGCAGACACAGGGAGAACACACCACACTCCTCACAGACAGTCACCCGGAGGAAACCCATGCAGACACAGGAAGAACACACCACACTCCTCACAGACAGTCACCCGGAGTGGGAATCGAACCCACAACCTCCAGGTTCCTGGAGCTGTGCGACTGCGACACCTACCTGCAGTGCCACCGTGCCGCCCTATATTTGTGGTAATTCTGTTAATTCTGTCCCCCACTGTGTGTTTACTTATTGAACAGCACTAGCCTAGAGCTTGTCGTCTGATGATTTCAATGTAAACTGTCCCATACCAAACAACTACTGGCACTGAGCATGTACAACCAGTGCAGCTCAACAGCCACCATTAGAGAACAATTTACGTAAAGCACGATAAATGTGGAATTAAGGTTAGGGTGTCCAGACGTCCTCTTTTACCCGGACATGTCCTCTTTTTTAGACTTAAATAAATGTCCGGGCGGAATTTCACAAACGTCCGGGATTTTGTTTTTCTAGAGCTTACATAGAACTTCGAGAAGTTTCGTTCACAAACTAGTCCCGCCCTCCCCTACTCCGATTGGTTCGCTTGAGTGAGAAGGGGGCGTGGTGAAGTAGCCTAAAATCTTCTGATTGGACGGTCTGACTGTAGAGCTACCGTTATTGGTCGATAACCTCTGTAAACATTTAATTGGTCAGTCTGCATGTCAGTAGTCGTCCAACCCCCCAGAGATGTGTCCTCTTTTTCACCATCTCAGATCTGGTCACCCTAATTAATGTGGAATATCTATTGATCCAACATGTTTTAAAGGCCAGTAATGTTGATATGTGGAAATACTAGTGTCTTCATACGGACACAGAATTAATGAATAACGGGAACACTGGTGAATGTTACTGAGGTACCTCAAACAGCACAGAGCCCAGGTCTACACACACACAGAGTTATGCCACAGGGCACTGCTGTAACCTGAATCCTGGTCATACACAAACGCACACCTCTCTCTTCCCTCTCTCTGTGTAATGTAAATATGCAGCGTAAGCGGCAGTGTCCACAAGCAAATGGGCTGATAGGCAAACACACTTCACCCATCAACACTCCTGAGAGGGTTAACCAATTAAGTGGTGCACACACACACACACAGCTCCATTATATTGTGAGAATTCTGTGGTTGCACTTAAGCAATACATTCAAATGAGCATTTCCAATCCATTCAACCAGAAAATCAGAACTGAAAAGGGCATCAAACCTAACAGTCTTAATGATCTTTGTCTTAAAGTCACAATAATAATATTAATATTAATAATTATTATATTAATCTATATTAATATTAATAATTATTATATTAATCTTCATTCTTTTCTCCTGTGAAAGAATAATAATTCATAATCTCATCTATTACCTCCTCCTCATTAATCACAGACCCTCCCTGATGCTGCATTTTACACTGGAACGATTTCATATTCACTCTGACTACAAGCTATTTAAATATTTACAGAAGCACACACATCATTAATGAACCTTAAACACTGAAGAAGAAGCCGTCTTTAAGAGATCTCACTGTGGAATGTATAGATCTAGTTGCAAAAGCTAGGTATGGCTCTTCTTAATTTGTGAATGTGTAATATAGAAGCTCACTGTCACATCACTAAGGGTTTCACTTTGGCCGAAACACCCTGGAGAAATCTAAACACACCCTGGTACCTGAACTCACACACACACACACACACACACACACACACACCTTGTCCCAAACTTGAGCAATCTGATCTTTGCCCCTTATAACTTGGAAAGTAAATGTAACTTTACTCTTTTACCGCAGTACATTCACTTCTCACACACACACACACACACTTCTCCTGTAAATGATACTTATCTTTGATTATTCTGAAGCCAGGCACAATTCACCTGCTCATCTGAAATTGAGCAAAAACACCATAATCCCTCCCAACCCCCCCCCCAGAAACTAGAGCACAAACATTGCTAGTATTTCAGTCTTAAAAGGTAATCAAATAATGGAGTGTTCTCGTCTGAAATAGTGAGCAGTACTGGAACTCAGACTTTGATTTTCCAAAAGTTCCCATGTGTCTCTCTTCTGTGTTTATATACGGTGCGAGTCAAAACCCACAGGACACCCTTTTATTTCTTTGATATGCAACGTGACCATCTTCCCATTGGATAAACTTGTCCTTGATCCAATATGGTGGCTTACAAGATGGCAGACGTCATAGCGGTCACAGCCTTAAAAGAATAGCCCCCTCGCCCATTACTTGCTGTGGTATTCAGATAAAAGTGTGTCCTAAGACATTTAATTCACCCTATACACTGATCAGCCAAAACATTAAAAACACCTCCTCGTTTTTAAACTCTTTGCCAATTTTATCAGGCTCCACTGGCCTTACATTAGCATATTATTATACAGCGTGTAAAACTCCAGCAGCACTGCTGTGTCTGATCCACTCGTACCAGCACAACACAGTAACAGAGCACTGAGCTTTATCCACGGTATTCAGAGCAACAGATGAATTACAGTCTGTAGTTGTTGAACTACAAAGTTCTCCTGTGTGGTCAGTTGAGCTGAGAGAATGGTGGATGTGCGTAGATACAAGGAGGTCATTTTTTTTTCTTAACGTACGAAGGGGAGATCCTCTTTAACTCGGTGTCTATCCTGTGAGTAAAATCGCGTGTGAGTTTATGTGGCTCGGTGTTTATTCGGAGTGAACTGGAGGAGTTCCAGCGTTGAGCCGAGCCGGAGCAGGGGCTAAAACAACCCGCGGTGTGTTTGTCAGACATTAAACCGAGTAAAAGACACTTATAGCCCTTAAAGAGACCTGTCAAAATGCTCTGCCGGAGTCTCTGTCGTTCGCTGTGTCTGAGGGACACGCAGTTACAGACACTCACCAAACTCCGACTCAATAACGCCGGAAAGTAACAGGTGTAACGGGGCGCTCGTGGTTTTATTTTGCTCGTTGTTAACGTACAACAGCCTTCAAAAACGTCGTTATAAACGTTTCTCAAAACAAACCCTCCCTCATTCCGCCGGTTCGTGTGTACTCCGGTTAATCCCGTTCCCATGACCGGCTCGGATAGGCGCTAATCCCCACAGGGCTGGTGTTGTTTTGTTATTTCTCGGAGCGAGGTTCCCCAGCCCCTCTCTCCGCGGATACCCCCGTGTTTCACCGAGCGCCGGTGGTCTCTGAGTGGAGTTAAAACTCCGCGCTCACCTTGGTTGTAACTCCGCTGCCCGTCACTTTCCTCCAGCTCCGCCATTTCCCTCCGCGTCACGTGAAGTGGCAGGAGGCGCGCGCCCTCGCGGACAGGTGGAGAAGAGCGCGCGCGGCACTTTCTCCCCCTCAGGTGAAACGCATTTCCACAAGACTGAGGAGAAACGGAGCGCGGTTCGCTTCCCGACACACAGCTTCGCTTTTAAAATCATTTATTTAAAGTTTACACACATTTAAAGTCTAAAAACCACATCAGAATTATCTCATTTCCCAGTAAAGAAGGAACGTCCCTGGACGTTCAAAATAGGTCTAAAAGAAGTCTGTCCGTCAAGGACATATTTTAAACGTCAATGGACGTCCAAAATCCATCTTAATAAGTTAGTTAAGTGGTGACCAATCGATAACGTCAGTGGACGTCCAAAATGCCTTTTATACAAGTAATTTATTTCGGGACCAATTAATAACGTCAACGGACGTCCAAAATACGTCTAAAAGTAGTCTCTTCAACATCTGTGTTTGGACGTCTTTTCAACTTTAATTTTCAAACTTAAAAGAACGTTGATTAGACGACAGTCATTACGTTATTTCAACGTTGAATCAACGGCTAATTGTTTACTGGGTTCATACAGGGACAGTGTATGAAAGTCTCTTCATTAGTTTAATGCTCAGCCATGTTGCTGACTGCAAATATACAACAACATAACGAAACGTTAACAAGGTTATACACTTTATTTTTTCTTTAAATAAGCAACAGTTGAGGTGTGAGTTACTTGATGTGGTTATTTTAGTTCCTAGAGAGATTTCATTTCAGTTTATTCTGTCGCTTAGCCAGGGATTAGAGCTACGTGGTGTTAATTGGTCTAAACTCATCATGTAACAAACCGTCTGCTGTGTTTGTGAGGATTCTGTTTGTTACATTTATTGGACGCCATCTAGTGGCGCTTTACCAAGACTACAGCAGTGTTGAAGGATACACTCTTCCGTGTTTACAGTGAATAAGGTAGAAGGAGAAAAGCAGTCCCAGCCAAAACACCAGAGTGGGGCCAACATGAGCTGAACATGGGCTAGTTGAGTTCTAGATGGGTTCTATATGGGCACAGGCGTTGTGTGGGTTGGTCAATAGGCAATTAGCAAAACCCAGGTGGGTTGCCCATATTGAATAATGTGGGCCGCCCAGTAACTCACTGTCTGGTGCCCTTGTGAGCCCACACTGGGTTGTAAAGCTTAGATGGACCCTATGGTTAAATTTTGCTGGGCACATCCCTCACCCTGGAGGGCCTCCTCCAACCCACTTACAAAACATCAGTGTGTTGGCTGAGACCAATCAATCAGTAATTTAACTTGTTAAGTATAAATTAAGTGTTAACTAATAGACATATAACCAAATATGATTTTCACAAAAGGAGATTTCTGCAGCATCTGAATGTCAATACTTTCCAGGTAAGTATTATTACACCTTGGCCTTCCATACCTCGCCAAGCTCCTTCACATAAACAAACAACCAGACTCTCAGATCTTCCTTATTCATCAGCCACACTGTCCCACAGCCCGTCTGACCACCATCGCGTCTTGAGCTTTTAGCCGCTCAGCCCCACAACTCTGGAACTCCCTCCCACTGGACATCCGTATTATTGACTCCATGGACATTTCCAAATCACGGCCATTTTAATCTGTTTCCCCGTTCTTATTGTTTCTATGTTGTTTGTATATGTTCTCTAGCTCTGATTTTATATTTTTAAGGTACGGTGACCTTGAGAGTCCCCACAATATAAATTATAAATTTAAATGAGAAAATTGAGCTGGGTGATGTTATGATTATGGGTATGTTTAGAGCAGTACTATTTATGGATAAAGTCTTCAGTAAATTAAGTCTATGTAATGTCCCCACAGTTCAGAGAAAAAGCGCGTGTGTTTGCGTGTGTAGACAATTGCTTTGTTGCTGCAGAGTCGCTAGTGTCCAGAGAGTGGCGCTATATTATAATTGATCCTATTCAGTTATTGTCTATAACAGCTTTATTTTATATTGTTACTATTTGGAATAGCCAGTCCACCTACTAGCATGGGTTTTTGGCCAGTGGGTAGAAATTTGAGCACCTGGAAGAAACCTACACAGACACAGGGAGAACACACCAAACTCTTGTACTGCTCTTCATAAGGAGTATGACATTTCTGAGTTTCCACAGTCCTAAAATGGAGTGAATCTGAGGGCCCTCAGAATACTGCAGTATTTGTCGAGCTAAAAGCCACGCGGCATGAGGTGTAATGCTGTTAATAATAACTTTGACACCTTTACCTTTATTCAGTAAAAGCATAATAAAGAACCAATAGATCAATGACTTTCATTATAAATATATCCTTAGGATTTTTCCTCTTTTACTTCATTTACCTGGACCCCTGACCCCAGAACCCTGGAACCATGTACCCTGAGCACATAAACCTAAGACCACCATGAGCCAAGTACAGACTACAGGGGTATACATGGGTTGCAGTTACAATAATTTTTTTTTTGGCATCATATTGGGGGTTTAGGGCGGCACGTGGCGCAGCAGGTAGTGTCACACAGATCCGGGGGCCTGGAGGTTGTGGGTTCGGTTCCCGCTCCGGGTGACTGTCTGTGAGGAGTGTGGTGTGTTCTCCCTGTGTCCGTGTGGGTTTCCTCCGGGTGACTGTCTGTGAGGAGTGTGGTGTGTTCTCCCTGTGTCTGCGTGGGTTTCCTCCGGGTGACTGTCTGTGAGGAGTGTGGTGTGTTCTCCATGTGTCTGCGTGGGTTTCCTCCCACAGTCCAAAAACACATGTTGGTAGGTGGATTGGCGACTCAAAAGTGTCCGTAGGCATGAGTGTGTGTGTGTGTGCGTGTGTGTGTGTGTGTGTCTGTGTTGCCCTGTGAAGGACTGGCGCCCCCTCCAGGGTGTATTCCTGCCTTGCACCCAATGATTCCAGGTAGGCTCCGGACCCACCGCGACCCTAAACTGGATAAGGGTTACAGATAATGAATGAATATTGGGGGTTTACACTAGTGCAGCACTAATGTAAACAAATGGGAAAGATGGATATATTTATCTCATACACAGCTCTTTTCCCTGCACTGAAAAGGGGTCTTACAACACTCAGAAACACAGAAACCCACCACAACTTGTGTCAGGGGTAAAGGATCCTACGGTGTAGCATAATGAGGAGAAAAATACTGTACAAAAATCGGTTAGCCACAGTAGCATTTTCACCATAGTATCTAATGGAAACTGTTAGCACGTCAGTCTCTAATATGTTTCTCTGTCCTTCTGTCAGAATCTGAGTAAGTCATTCATACACAGATCATATACAAGCTTCTGTAGTAGTTTTATTTCCATTCATGTTTTGTTTTAGTGTGTAATAAACTACAGACACAAGCCACGTATACTTTCTCCTTTTTACAGGGACTGTTTACCTGATCCCGCTGCCACTGTGCTCTGAGAGTGAAACAGATTCTTGGAAGATAGTGCTTTATAGGGCTGTGGAGCGGTGGAACAGCATCCTTCATAGTGGTGTGATGTTTCTGATCTAGAACTGACCATCAACCATCTTGCATGTTGGTTAATGTTCTCAAGCCTCGATGCCATCAGATCTTCACAGTATTGTTCCAACAAATACAAAGAGTGAAACTCCTTCCTAGAGACTGTTACCTCTTCAATGGGGAGCACACTCTCTGTACATACTCTTAAATTCAGAAGAAACTCTGGAGGCGCAGGCCCTGGGAAATATGTTCAGATGATCAACCACATGCTATGGGTGCTGTTGTTTACCTTTTAAATTAATGAACTGAACATAGCAGTATGTCTCATAGCGAGAGTGTTAGTAATGGACTTTAATGAATTACAGTCATCACACCATCTGTTGCAGGATGGAAGAGTGAGAAACTTTTGGCTGCCCCAATCATTATCAATCACATGGTCTGCCATGTGGATAAACAATGCCCTAGTGGCACTTCTGAGAAAGAGAGAGAGAGAGAGAGAGAGAGAGAGAGAGAGAAATGGGGGGTGAGATCATGTTTATTTTAGGGGACGCCCTAGAGAACTAGAGGTGTGTAAACACATGACAGATTTTAAAACGCACACCTAATCTCTGACACCCACCACAACTGTCTATCTTTCTCCCACCCATCTCTCTCTCTCTCTCTCACACACACACACACACACACACACAATCACTCTCTGACATGACTTGTTATCTCAACACTAGGTTCTGCTTATTTCTCTATCTTCTATGACAGAGGCTAAAGACCTTCTAAAAACATTAGATGTCGCTCTGTGTGAGTTTGGTGTGTGTGAGAGAGAGAGAGAGAAAGGGAGAGCGAGAGAGAGAGAGAGAGAGAAGGAAAGAAAGAGAGAGAGAGAGAAAGAGAGATTTTTGGAGCTTATGTAACTTAATGAAACTCCCATTAATGAGATGGCGCAGTCCCAAACTGGGGACTCTGTTCTGCCCTTGTTCTCTCTCTGGGGAAGAGAGAGAGAGAGGGGGGGAGAGAGAAAGAGGGGAGAGAGAAAGAGGGGAGAGAGAGAGAGAGGAGAGAGAGAGAGAGAGGGAGAGAGAGAGAGAGAGAGAGAGAGACAGAGTTGAATGTGGGGAGCTGGGTGATAGTGGACTAAATAGAGGTTACAGAGGGACACAATACCAAACAGTACGTCCTCACACCATTGTTTTCATGGACATCTATTTTTCTATCTATCTATCTATCTATAGATAGATAGATAGATAGATAGATAGACAGATAGAAGCAGACATAGAGATGCACAGAGCAGACAGATAAAGGGACAAATACATTTGTACATATACTGACAGAGAGGCAGATACAGTGTGTGTACACAGTGTGTGTGTGTGTGTGTTATTGTCTGTCTCTAGCATCCCTCTCTGTCTCTCCCCAAACATCCCCCACTCTCGCGCTCAGCCCGAAGAGCGCGTGCTGCTTTCCCGATTCCACCCGGCGGCCAATCAGCGCAAAGGAGCGACCGCTCCGACCAATCATGTCATCACTGTTTGCTGTCAGCGCTCATTTACATGCGAAGACCCGCCCTCTCGCTTTAAGAGCACTCGCAGTGCTTTAAATAGCAGGTGTTTATAGTGGGGCTCGCGAGTACTCTCTGTGGTGTCCTTCAGGTCTGCGCGGTCAGAACCCCTCTCAGCTCCTCTCCCGTCTCCAATGTCCGCCACCAGCGCCGAGCCCTCCGCTCCGCCTTCCGCGGCGCGGGTCTTCTTCCAGGCGGCGCCCGGGGTCGGGTGCGCGGCCAGCGGCCACATGCAGCGCGACGACCCGGTGCAGAAGAAACAGGGCAAAGTCACCGTGAAGTACGACCGCAAGGAGCTGCGCAAGAGGCTCGTGCTTGAGGAGTGGATCATCGAGCAGCTGAGCGAGCTCTACGACTGCGAGGCAAGCGAAACACACACGCTCGAGCTCACTGACCCCAGACCGGCTCCTCGTCCCTCAACTTATTCAGTGTCGAGTAACCGCCAGATACCGCTTTGAATTTTCGACTACTCGCCAATTGGTCGTGCAGATTTTCTAAATAACGGTCAACTGTGCGAACTAACGGCCGAACTAACGACTAAAAATGTCTAATAGTCAGCCTTTTCGACAATGTTTCCACAAATTGCCAACAGTTTGGTCAAATTAATGTTTTCAAATAATCACCAAACGTCTTTATACCCTGCAGAAATCTGAATAAGCCGTTGGCGAACCGTTGTAAATCTGCAAGGTTGGATTTATTTCTTAATTAACGAGTAACCAGTAAAATCAGTACACCTCGTACCAAGTGTTGGTATAATGTTAACCCTGACCAGATTACTGGACAACATGATCAGTAAATATAACGGCATTTAACTGCTGCACCATTTAAGGTGGAATGGAAAATTTGAAGAAGCCAATTGCAGCCTTATCTGGAGCCCACACAAAGACATAACGGGGCTGTGAGCATTAACTCCTGTGTGTGTGTGTTGTCTGGCTCTACTCAGTTAGCTGCATGTGTGTGTTCTGGTTCCTTTGGTTTTAGCTGTGTTTAATGCTGTTGACTGACCTACATTCTGTCTGGTCCATTTTGCGCTGCTTTTACGGAAAGCACTGTTTTTTTATTTTTTTTCACAGCTATTTGACCATTCCATTACTCTGTGTGTTTTGTGCTTTTGAAGAGTACATGCTGTGGACTCAGAAAGTGATTTCTGAGCAGAAACCGGTCCCTTACAGCAGCCGTGTTTGCTAAAACCTTCTGGAGGAATTTCCCAAAGCAACACCGAGCCAGAATTAGCCTGATGACTGATAACCAATGAACACTACAAGTATATTTGACTAATTTAAGGTGTCCTCATTGCTGACAAAGGTGCTTGTATGGTCTCTATTATAAAAGCATTGTCAGGAGAATGGAGCTGCTGCACACGAGTGTAAGATCACTCTGCTCAATGCCAGGTGTTAACCAGAGGGGTCTAAACTCCGTCATCACCGGGCAGTGGGGCAGTGATAAACAAGGGAATCCTGTCAGGAACTTTTGGAATATGTTTGAGTAGAGTTTGTGATCCAAAACTAATCACACATCATCAGTCGCTCATTTCCGCTCTGGTGCCTCCGTGTCATCAAATCCTCACAGCAATGATCCAGCATCCAGTGTAAAGCATTCCTAATGGTAAGCTGTTACTGTAACTGAAGGAGGTTAATGGACATTCGTATTAGACTATTCTCACATTGACTGAACTCTCTGGTTTAGTGAGAGTTTTTGAGCGAAGGCGTATTATGACGTGGGCTATTATTCGACAGCAGGGTCAGATCGGGTTGAGTCCGTAGCTGCTCTATCAAGCTGAAAAAGACAGAAGCTGAGGACATTGTACAAAATGAGGTTGTACTGTGGTTTATTTGGTGCTTTTTGGGTTTTTTTAATAAATAACCTCCTCTTTTGCCTTATGTTGCATCACTCTGCACGTGGCTCCAAAGTCGAGGAGGACATTACGATATTTAATTAATAATTTCCATTTTATATTTACATTTTTTGATTGCAGATTGCGTCAATGAAGATTCAGTCTAAACCTCACCGATCAACTACAAGTTTCATTACACAATTTCGCATAATTAGTCTTGTTTAACTGAACGTAGTGCCGTTTATCGTGCTGAAATCCTGCTTAATTTTGGTGGCAGTTTGTAGCAGGTCAAGGGCATTGTGAATTTGTCTGATTACTGTAATGGGTATCATGTAACGTCAAAAGAATTCCAAAGCCTCTTGTTAATACGCAGTGAGTTGTGCACTCACTTTGAGAGAATGGGGTGCGGGGGAACAAGATGCTGATTTGTCCAGTTTCCTTTCTCTCAGCCAATCAGAGCTCAGGGCACTGACCCCCTTTCAGAGCATCCTCAGCAGACATGCTCGCGGCACATGTCTGATTTTGTGTGCCTGAGCATGCATGAGTTTGACGGGCAGTTTGTGTGTGCAAGCTCTTTGTGGATACCGCATGTGCTCAGGATGATGGAAAGCATGAATGTTTTGACATGGCACACACTCATGCAGTCACTCACCCACACAGGAGCACTGAGGTGGGGATAGAACCCAGGCCGTGATAGTCCTCAGTGACAGCTGCCAATCCACTCAGGTTTATTTTAGTATTGGTTTCGCTTACAATGGTTCAGTCTATTTTTTAATAGCACGAAAAAAAGAGAATCAGCCACTTTTACCACATTTGTTTATAGGCAGTTCGTGAAATGATTATATATAATTATAGAGTCAGTAGTTCTGTGTGTGTATTTAGAAAGGTTGTCTGACACTCATTACATTCACTTCATTATAGATGGATGTTCTACGTGAATGTGCTGAAGACTTCATTACTCCAAGGCCCAAAGCTCTTTTTTTAGCTCCTCTATCCCCGTAGTCGCTGTTTGCTCAGGTGCTTCTGAGACCACACATCACATCCAGCAGGATGTCACATGTCTGAACAATGGTTAACACCTGAGATTAACAGCTGTGAACAATAACTGAGAAGAAAGACCACAGTAAACTCAAACAGATGTCAACAACAAATACGGCTAACAAAGAAGTAGTGTACAGTAATCCCTCGCTACTTCGCGGTTTTTTTCAAGTATTTTATTTTGTTATTTACATGTGTTAGACTAGGCCTGTAGGTGACAAAATATATCGTTTTCAAGTATTTCTTACGTACAGTACATATATTGTTCATGTCCACATCCGAGTGAAATTTACTGACGCTAAATCACAGCTTAGGAATGACTCTATTAAAGAAACTGGTAGGGTATCACTTGTAGTTCCAGCTGAAAAACTGCAAACGGTGGGTTGTTAACCGTAACAGGGAGGGTTTTAAAAGTCCAAATACTTGTTAAATACATTGAAAATATCTTTCCTCTACTTTGTGGAAATTCGTTTTTCGCGGGTGGTCTTGGAACGCAACCCCCGCAAAAAACGAAGGATCACTGTACTGCTCTGTCACTTTGTCGTTAAATGATTGTGGCTGTAATGAACCAATGCCTGCTGCTAGTTTCCGCACATTGCTAGCCACATTAGCATGTTCAGTCTAATTTAAAAGAATGTGCAAGGTATTGGAGATTTGAGCGAGGCACTGTTTGGGTCTCAACTCCTTCAGGGTCCAAGAGGTCAGCTGAATTTGGTCATTTTGGCTTCAGTGTCATTGACCTCTGTTCTTCTGTCTACCACTGAGAAAGTAAGTGAGTGACCTTTGACCACTATAAAATGATGGATGGCAGAGAGGAGTGGGTCAGAAAATACAGTAGCAGAGAAATTAAAGAATATTTGAAGAGTGTTGGAGACTAGAAAGAATGCCCAAGGAATCCAGTGGACAGACAAGTGAGACTGGAGGATGAGGAGAGCAGTGGGGACTCTTCTGGGAAATATCTATGTAATACTCTGTGACGTAAACTCCTACTCTATGTTCATGCACATGTATTGTCTTCAGAGGAATGTGAAAAGTGTGTGTGTATGTTCCAGAATTACATAATCATTTGCTGGACAATGATATACATTTTCCTCATTCTCTGCTGCATCAGCAGTCTCCCCAGTTTCAGCAGAGAGCGAGAAAATGAAGTAAAAGCTCACAAGAGGGATGAAGAAGGTTGTAGAAACTAGAGAGAAGGACTCTTGGAGGATTTATCGTATTAAATTAATATCCCACTCTCTATCTGCCACATTGATGACATACATCTTCACCATTCAGAGCAATTCTGACATTTATTGTGACAAGCTATGTGCAGAGGTCATGATGCATTCAGTGATGTTGAGGTCTGGGCTCTGGGGCGACCAACTCATTGTTCTGAGAACAGGAGCAGCTTCTTTGTCCTCTTCTCAGTAAGGGCTTCCTGAGAGCTACACATCTTTACAGACCCATAGTATTGTTGTAATTTGTTTAGCACCAAACTCCTCTTTTATTTACATCTTAACAATTGGATGGTGGGAACTTTTTCTATCCCTAATCAACCCTTGAGTGTTTACACCTCATTATCATGTCCGAGTGGGCTTGAAGTCATGGAGTTCTGTCTCTGTGGTTTTCTCTGTCTACCTGACTCTCAGAATCAATGGAGGTCATTTAAAAATGCTGCACAGGCTTTCTGTGCTCTGACGATTCAGCCTATTTTTGGGGATGTGGTACAGCAGTTCGCAAGAATGCAGATTGTGTGTGTGTGTGTGTGTGTGTGTGTGTGAGAGAAATGTCCTAGTTTTGTCATTGTATCCTCAGGAGAACATGTATCCTAGAGGTTGGTGTGTGTCTGTGTGGGAGTCTGTGTCTCATCATTCAAAGGTCATTTGATTGAGATAGCGGCGGCAGCAGCAGATAATTTATTTTTAAACAACAGATTCATTAATGAAATCACCAAACTGCTCAAGTTTGATGATACCTGAGTTTGCCCCTAAATTGTGCTTTTTTTTATGGATTAGCACTGGCGCTACAAAGCTAATGTTGCTAAAGGCAGTAGGCGGGGCTTGTCTGAAAATACGTCTCCAAAATATTATTTAACCCTCTCTTGTAGCTCTTTATTAAGGTCACATATTATAAGATCGTTCTTTATTCGTTCCTACAACACGGAAATTAGAAATGTCAGCCACATACTCTTTGCAAAACATATATAACAAAAGCCAGTGCTCTGTATATTCACAAATATGATAGCACAAGCATACTTACACTTGGTAATTAGGGTTGTTACGGCAACAGAGTAGTCAGGGTCAGTCCTGAAATATTTCCAACACATGGTTCAATACACAAATTATTCTGCAAATGAATCTCTGCATAATCATTGTCACCGACACTAGGGATCTACACTCATTGACTCAAAATATATATAAATAAATAACAAAGAAGGAGTTGTTGGTACCAAATGAATCTTTATATGTGCGAGTGTAATGGCATTATATGTAAATGATTAAAATATTAGTGTGAACAGATTTGTTTACTGAGAAATACTGTTGAATACAATTGAAAAGAGGCTATAGTACAGTCTGGCCACCTCTAGTGGTCGGTCATGGAGGTATACAGTTTAAGTATGACATCCTGTGGTATATTTGCCCACAGATTTTGCAGCTGGGCCTGTAGATCCTGCACACATGTGGGTTGCTGAAGCTGGTGCCCCATACGTTTGATTGGAAATAAATCTGATGAAGCAGCAGGACAAGGAAATGTTGCAATCTGACAGACATTCCTGGGTAACCCTTGTGGTGTGTGGGCAAACTGCTTTATCCTGCTGAAACAACAGCTGGAAGCCCTGCCATGGAGGCAACACATATGGCCACAAGATGTCCTGCACATATTGCTGAGCTGCAGGTGACTCTCGTATCATTATTAGGGGGTGACAGTGTTAAACAATGGCTCCCCAGATCACCACACCAGCAGTGGGGGCATTGTGTCACTCCACATCAAAAGCAGGATTGAAGCACTCACCATGAGGCCTTCCAAACTGAAATTTGTCAGATCCCAAACAGGACTTTGATTAGTTACTAAAAACAATACAGTTCCAGTCTACAACACCAACTAACAACTTGTTCAGAATGGCCTAGGTGTCGGGCAGTTTGTTAAAACAACCATTCTGCTTCTCTCAGTCCAATGATTCGCCCACATTCTGTCAACAGAGCAAAATGTCTCCTTATGTGTGATGGAGGCATGTTAAACAGCAAACAATCTTTCATTAAGAGGTACACCACCCAAAAGCAGCCCCTTTTTAAAGGGCAGAATGGGAAAACACTTTCACATGCTCTTGTGGCAAGCCCCAGTGTTTAGACCACACATATAATCATTTACATTTCAGCGTAAAACATGCTGAATTTTGCAGCAATCTGGGTGCATTTTTTTTTTCATTTGACAATAATTCATCCATCCATCCATTGTCTGTAACCGCGTGTCCAGTTCAGGGTAACAGTGGGTCCAGAGCCTACCTGGAATCTTTGGGCGCAAGGCAGGTATACACCCTGGAGGGGGCGCCAGTCCTTCACAGGACAACACACACAGATTCACTCACACACTCACACCTACGGACACTTTTGAGTCGCCAATCAACCTACCAATGTTTGTTTATGGACTGTGGGAGGAAACCGGAGCACCTGGAGGAAACCCACGGAACACACCACACTCCTCACAGACAGTCATCTAGAGGAAACCCATGCGGATTCTCAGATTTGTTAAATCAATATGAGATATCGATGCACGCCATATGAAACTGCCCTTTCTTGGTGCTTTTACTGAAAATAACTGTTATAATGAAAAAGGTATATTGATTATTTTAGGAACAGTAGGTGTCACTGTCTTGGTAAAAGTGTGAGTAAATATGACCCATCAACAGCTCATCCTTAGCTCAACAAAAGGGTTAACTCCCAAACCTGGCCCCCAGCAACTCACAGCAAATAGAGCAGAGGGCTGTCTGTAAACCTCCCCCTTCCTTTCTTGTTCTCTGTGTGTGTGTGTGTGTGTATTGATCGTTCTTTGAGGTTCAGCCTAGAGGGGGTGTCTGTCTGAGGTCATGAGGGATTAAATTTCATTGTGTTGGTTGTGTAAAGGTATGAGGGAAGATAGTTATACTGTAACAGTACAATCCAAACCAACTGCATATAGGAATAAACCTTTATAGATCTTTATGTAGGTGTCAGGCTTATTTTGCCAGGTGTCGATTAGACGTTATTAAATCTTATCAAAATTATTCACGTTTTAATGTAAATAAAATCACATCATATAAAACACTACAATAAATGTGAAGTGATCATTTTAACAACAAATCTATGCTCCATTTCTTTATATTCATTTCAGTTCTTTATTATGGGACTGAATGGATCCTGACATTGTGAGGACAAAGCTTCCTCGCTTTTTCCACAGTCAAAATAATACATCAGTCCTTTTAACAGCTGTGTACCTGTGTGTGTGTGTGTGTGTGTGTGTTCATTGCCCAGGGCTCTGTGTCTGGCTGCTTGCTCTAAGCTCTGTTAGTTCTCTCAGCAGGATTAAAGGCTGCTTGTTATTCTGATACAAACCTTCAATAAAGTGACCTGTCTGCTCCGAGCGAGCTGGGCTTTGTCCAGACAGACGAAACGCCAACCCACTGCACAATGAGCCTCTGCAAAAATCACAGGAATAAAATCGACTTTTTCAGCATTCGTGCTGATGTGATTCCTCATGAAGGGTAAAACAAATCAACCTAAAACATCTCGCTTGGATTAGAAGGTAATAATCCCTAATGGAAGAACTGTTTGTGGACACCAGGGGAGCACTGCTCTATAAGTGTCTTAAGAGAATGAAGGGAATTTTTGAGCCGGAAAAAAGCCCTTAATTTGGAAGTAGTCTAACATCAAATTAAATAATATTTTAATGAAATATGTTCATGGACAGGTTGCCATTACATTTCTGATGTCTTTTTCAGGAAAGCTGGATTGATACTTTGATTTCAAACCTGTTGTAAATACTCAGGCAAAAAAAAAATATATATATATATATATATGGGGGTCCTCGACCTACGACATTGATCCGTTCCTATGTCGCGTCGTAAACCGATTTTCGGTATAAGTCGGAACATACGTACATACTGTACGTAAATAACATACTGTAAGCACTTATCCTATCCTTACACCTATCCTCCTCGGTCCTGAGCCGCGTAACCGTGTGTTCTTCCGCCGCGCACACCAAACACGAAGTTCACGTTGCGACGTTTACGACGCAAAACCACTTAAGTCAAAACAAGGCTTTATACAGTAAACGGGAGATGTGTCGTAACCACGAAACATTGTAACTCAGGACTGACGTAACCCGAGGACCTCCTGTATATCAATAAATCTTTCAGTGTTTAGCTTAAATAACACATAGCCACCTTGTTCTGGCTTTTTCATACTTCTCATAATCAGATGTCGTGTTGAATATAATGAGTTTCCTATATTTATTTTTCCAGGAGTGAACTGTCTCCTACTTTTTTGCTGTCTCTGATTGTAAGGATCAAACAGAGCCCTCTGGAACACTGGTGTTTTTTGTTATTAATACGAAGTGTGACTTTCCGTATTCAATGAATTGTTCGTCGACTAATCAGCTCCAGTTGTCAGCTTATCACAGAGCTGTCCTTGAGTCTACAGCATGTGCAGTTTCTGATGTAGTTAATGAAGTGTTTCTTTAGCGTGGCTGACTCAGTGCCTGTTTATCGTGATGAATGTACTCCCTCTGTGATTGATTAGAGGGGTCTAGTGCCTGTGTGTGTTGCCTATCTGATCTGTTGCTTTCTTTCACTGGAGCAGGTGCTGGGGTGTTATGTTCTCCTCTATACCCCTATTTCTGTGATGAGGAGGGGGAGGGGAGGCACACATTTGACTAATAGTTCAAAAGAGATTTGAAGATGTAGAGTGGAGTGTTATTAATGTGTGCTTGGGCATAAGCAGAAATGTACAGTGTGGGCTGTTTATATGGATACACTTTAATAAAATGGGAATGGTTGGTGATATTAACTTCCTGTTTGTGGCACATTAATATATGGGAGGTGGGAAACTCTTCAAGATGGGTGGTGACCATGGTGGCCATTTTGAAGTCGGCCATTTTGGATCCAACTTTTGTTTTCTTTCAATGGGAAGAGGCTCATGTGACACATCAAACTCATTGGGAATTTCACAAGAAAAACAATGGTGTGCTTGGTTTTAACGTAACTTTATTCTTTCATGAATTATTTATAAGTTTCTGACCACTTATAAAATGTGTTCAAAGTGCTGCCCATTGTGTTGAATTGTCAATGCAACACTCGTCTCCCACTCTTCACAAACTGATAGCAACACCGCAGGAGAAATGCTAGCACAGGCTTCCAGTATCCGTAGTTTCAGGTGCTGTAGTTTCTGGTCTCCTGATCTGACCCCCTTAGACTTTCATCTTTGGGGTCATCTGAAGGCAATTGTCTATGCTGTGAAGATACGAGATGTGCAGCACCTGAAACTACGGATACTGGAAGCCTGTGCTAGTATTTCTCCTGTGGTGTTGCTATCAGTGTGTGAAGAGTGGGAGAAGAGGGTTGCATTGACAATCCAACACAATGGGCAGCACTTTGAACACATTTTATAAGTGGTCAGAAACTTGTAAATAACTCATGAAAGAATAAAGTTACGTGAAGAGTGCAATGGACGCACCGTGCAACATCTTCTTCTTCCCTCTCTGCACATTGTCAAGCTGCATCCTTTGCTTTACCACACTCCTGTGCCTCCTGCTCGCTCTCTCTCACTCACAAACACACAGACACACACACACCCACACGCACGCACCATACTTTTCCCTTATCAGCTCTGCAGACCGGCACTAATGACTCTGACCCATTTCTTTCTTTCTCTCTCTCTCTCTCTCTCTCTCTCTCTCTATAAGAAACTGTAATGACAAATACAAAGCTTATTACTTTCACTCCAACACAGACCAGTAGAAAAATATGAATATGCTTTTTGCGAAGAGGAGGAGAGAAGAGGTGGGTTTTTTTCTTTTTTTTTTTTTTTTTTAAAGGCCATTTTAAAATATAGGGGCGGCACGGCGGAGCAGCAGGTAGTGTCGCAGTCACACAGCTCCAGGGGCCTGGAGGTTGTGAGTTTGATTCCCGCTCCGGGTGACTGTCTGTGAGGAGTTGGTGTGTTCTCTCTGTGTCTGCGTGAGTTTCCTCCAGGTGCTCCGGTTTCCTCCCACAGTCCAAAAACACACGTTGGTAGGTGGATTGGCAACTCAAAATGTCCGTAAGTGTGTGTGTGTGTGTTGCCCTGTGAAGGACTGGCGCCCCCTCCAGTGTGTATTACCGCCTTGCGCCCAATGATTCCAGGTAGGCTCTGGACCCACCGCGACCCTGAACTGGATAAGGGTTACAGATAATGAATGAATGAATGAATTAATTTTTAAATATTTATATATAAAATTTTGTGGATCTCACATATACATAAACTGTGGTATCACTGTAAACCTAGAACATGTTCTATGTGTGCTTTGGGCTGTCATTATTTACTGTTTATGTATAAATGGATTGTTAAGGGTGTTGCTACTTTCTTGGCCTAGACCCTCCAGTAAATACTTCTGTAAAGATTTTTTTTTTTTTTTAAATCAGTTAATCTCATTTTTTAAACATGGGGCGGCACGGTGGCACAGCAGGTAGTGTCGCAGTCACACAGCTCCAGGGACCTGTCTGTGAGGAGTTTGGTGTGTTCTCCCTGTGTCCGCGTGGGTTTCCTCCGGGTGACTGTCTGTGAGCAGTGTTGTGTGTTCTCTCTGTGTCTGCGTGGGTTTCCTCCGGTTGACTGTCTGTGAGGAGTGTGGTGTGTTCTCTCTCTGTCTGTGTGGGTTTCCTCCGGGTGACTGTCTGTGAGGAGTGTGGTGTGTTCTCTCTGTGTCTGCGTGAGTTTCCTCCAGGTGCTCCGGTTTCCTCTGGGTGCTCTGGTTTCTTCCCACAGTCCAAAAGCACACGTTGGTAGGTGGATTGGCCACTCAAGTGTCCATAGGTGTGAGTGTATGGCACCCTGTAAAAGACTGGCGCCCTCTCCAGGGTGTGTTCCCACTTTGCGTCTAATGATTCCAGGTAGGCTCTGGACCCACCGCGACTCTGAACTGGATAAGTGGTTTCAGACAATGAATGAATGAATGTTGTATTGCCTTTATTCTCCTTCATATTTAAACCTGGCAGCTTACCATCAAGGTTTTACTCCTTCACCCCTGTGAAACTGCTGTCAGCTGTTTTGAATGACTGCCCTGCTTTTCTGATGTGAATGAACTGACATGTTAAAGTACAGTGTGTGTACATGCACTCTAAACCACACACACATGCAGCCATGAAGACAGAGATGGAACTGGACAGGCTAAGAAAAATGTAGCTGTGTATCCAGCTGGCAAACATCCACGGCTTTACACACACACACACAGAATGAATGTAATTCAAGCAAAGGGTTATTTCACTCAGAGCTGGAGAGTGCAGGGTTAAGATCAGCCGTGTGTGTGTGTGTCTGGAGCTGTTCTCCATTCACTGCAGCTCTGAGAGAGTGCTCTGTCCTGCTGAGTGACCCTTTTTTACCCCATGCACTGGGACTTTGCAGACAGCAAAGCATGCTGGGTAAGTGTGAGTGCTGCTGTCAGCACCAGCACAGCAGAACAAGCCCCTGACTCCCCCACACACACATCTACAGCCCACAGAAGCACAGATAACCAGTTTTGGGGTAGTTATTCATAAAATGCAATTTATTACAAAGTACTTGAATTATAATGAGAAATAATTAGATGAAAGGTACAAGATTACCCCGAGGTAAACGCCATCAGACCTTTAGTATTTAAGAAGAATCACCACTGGGGCTCGAATAATATAAAGATTTAATCATGATATCAGAGACACAATGTTAATTATTGGTACATTTGTCTTTATTACTGTTGCATGTCCTTTTTTTTAAAAAAAAATGTATTTACCAGTTGATCTCAGACATGCTCTAAACTGGACAGCTCTGTGTGGTTGGAATGCTAACTGCTAATCTGTTAGCGAAAACACTTTCTTTTCAATGTTTTGATAAGATATTAATGATCCATGACCCACTTGCCGTATTATCAACGTAAAAGTTTTTCTTTCTCCTTTTCTCATTCAATCTCCTCTGTGTCTGTGTGTGTGTGTGTTTATTTTTTTGGTCACTCACACTCATTTGTCAGTCTTTCATACCAAACTGATTACTAAATGGAAAATACGCCCCCCTTCACCACCTCACTTCAGATGAAGACAGGGTGGAATATTTATAGCCCTCATCTCATCGTGTGTGTGTGAGAGAGTGTGTGTGTGTGAGAGTGTGTGTCACAAGTTTGGCACATCGTGGTGATTAATGAGGTCTTGGATTAACCTGAGCCGGGTGGACTCCCGACACCGTATAGAGAACTCTGTAGAAAGTACTTCCATAATGTTTGTTTGAGAAGTTTTGGCAATAAGACACTTTTTGTCCACACTGTGATGTAACAACAGCGTTATATCAGCCTTCAAATCAAATTACCAATCATTTGTCACACACTGTTATCTGTGTGTGTGTTGTTATAGTTCACACTGATAGTCCTGCTGTGAGTAAACGGCTAGACGTTTTTGTCTGTTCATATCACTTCTATTAAGACAAAAATAAGACATTATTAGAACTATAGCTGTCTTCTTGCAGGACGAGGAGATGCCCGAGGTGGAAATAGACATTGATGATCTTCTGGAGGTCAACAGTGAAGATGAGAGAGCTGTAAAATTACAGGTAATCTTTTCTTGTTTACTTCATGTTGCTTCCTGTTTACTCTCCATAATTTCAACAATGAAAACGGCAAACGTACCTTTTTTAAACACATTTCCCGTTAAAAATGTTCAAATCTAAAACCCAAGCTTTTAATACTGTGCCTTTTATACAATAACAATTTATCAAATATATTACCAACTAATTGTTGTATTGAAATGTGAGTTTTACCTAATGATGCTGACTCTCTCTTACTCTCAGGAATCCCTCACAGACTGCTATAAACCCACTGATGTAAGTTATTTTTTTTTTCTACCTACAAATAAAGTTTTTTTTTTTTAACGTTAACGTTAATAACATGTATATTTTAGGGTTAAGAAGAAGCATTAGTGCAATGATAGGCATCACTGTTCCTTGGCCCAGTACCATCATACACACCCACATTGTCCTGAAGCAATCCAGAGGTGTCTACTGACCGGAAAACACATGTCTGTCTAATGGATTTATTCAAATACAACAAATCTCAAACATCAGCGCATTTGCGCGTGAAGCAAGTCTACTGACCCCCACACAAATGTATACACTGTGCCCATTACCTTAGTGTACCGGCTTACACAAACACACATGCTGTCAGACAAAGGCTAGACCCTTAGTTTGTTAACTGACAAAAAAAATACATTTACTAAATGAATTATTTTTTGCAACTGTGAGAAACAAGCAACAGTACTTCGACTGAGGAGTGAGTTGAACGTTTTTGGGATTAGGGAATTTCATCTCTATATTCTGAGGTCTGCCAATATGTAAGGGTCAGAAGTTCATTCATCAATTAAATTAATTGCTCTCTAGCATTGCCACATTCTTTCTTTCCAATGGTTTTCTTTGTTTCTTTGTTGTCTGAGAGAATGTGGCAGTGTTCATGGAGCACGTTTGATGTCTGTTGGCATTGTCTGAGTGCTATGACTTTACTGAGTTTACTACAAGATGCTGGGTATTAATCTCTGTAGAATCGCTTTTGGGGACAATTGATGGTTTACAGCATAAATAATTCAAGGCCCCAAACACTATGTCTACAATCAACAAAGGTGAATGTGTCTGTGACAGTGTGTACTCACAAATGAGCCACGATTGTCATAACCAGACCAGTCTGTTTTCTCTGACCCACAGCTTTGGGCTACACACACACACACACACACACACACACACACACACACACACACAGTCTGTAGCAGAGTGAATAGAATGGTAAAACTGTGTAGGTAATGATGGCTTCAGGACAAATCCCTATTTGAAGTTTTGAAGTAGGCCACTGTCCAATGCCCATGATGAAATAAATGATGTGCAGATGAACCTATGATGCAAATCTCTCTCTCTCTCTCTAGGCTTTTGTGCAGGAACTTCTGGGGAGGATAAGGGGAATGAGGAAACTCAATGCTCCACAGAAGAAAAGCCTTTAAACTTCTCATAAAATGCCAACGACAATCCAATCCAGCGAAAAAGGACTGCAAATCCCACATCACTCAGCCTCAACTCAATATCTCAGCTCCCTCTGCTTTCAGTGGTTCACGTACCCCCACCCTGCCAAAAACAAGCTTGTCAACATGCAGTCTGGACTACAAATCCCAGAATGCCACCGGTCAGCCCGGACTCTTAATATTCCACATACAGACGTCAGTTAGGTCCTAGCATTGCATCTACTTAGCCCAACACCACCTCAAAATTAACAAACCTATAGCATTATTTACATAAACAGGCCTATAACATTTATTTGCATTCTTTGTGAAGGTGAGGAACCGCTTGTGTTAGATTTAAACTGAATGCAACATAACAGATTGTTTGTCTATGTTCAGAATTGTTTTTCTTTTTTGTTTGTTTTGGTTTTTTTCTGTGATACTGTTAACTATTGGCATCTGATTTGAGGTCCGTTGTGCGTCTACTCCATTAATGGGGAAAGACTCTGATCTTGATCACACGGTTTGCAATGAAGGAAAAAGCTCCTCCCCTTCTGGATCAAGTGATGATGGGTAATGTAGTCCCTCACTATGAGCCACCTTTTAGCTGTTGGGATTTATAGTTTTAATTTGTCTTCCTGACATTTCAGTTCATTCGCCATTCATTTCACTAGCCAGGTGACATATCTGTAGATCACTCTGTTTTTCATAATGTGTGGTTGGTGATCTCAATCACAGGCCTTTGTGTAGCTAAGAGAACTGGAGTGTACTTGTGTAGAAGGAGTTTGCTAGGTCATAGATCGGAAAAAGACAGGAGAGTTAGACGTGTATTCAAAGCATAAGGAAGATATAAGGACTGTTAAATGGCAATATCCGATATGTACAGCAAGTGGGATTCGTGGGGAATTTGGATTTGATTAATATTATCATTTTTAATTTTACTTTTCTGCTTCGGATTTGTACAGAGGCTGCCAAAGAGTAAAATGGTGGAACTTTGATATAAAGAGCTACGACTGTAAGTGGACTTGTGTATAATAGTCACTCTTTTGAAATGACAATACTAGTCTATATCACCTCACCGTTTTCATACTCACGGAACCAATTTTGAGTTGATAAATGATATCTAAATTATTTAATAACAAGGAAACCAGGAGAAAAAAAAACCTATGGTGCTGTTACTGTTCTATCCCTGGTTAATTCTTCAGTGCAGTAAATTATGGGTCATCGAAGAGAGATGTGGAACTTTTTAAAGTGATTGTTTGTCAAAAATGTCAAATTTACACTTATTTTTCCACTTTCCTGTATATTGTCAGTCAGCTAAGATGTGTCTGGAATTTACTACTTGAGTACTTTACTACTTTTTTGTTCTGTTTTTTTTAAATAGTATATGTTTAAAAATATATTTTATAGATAGCGGTATAAATTAAACAATAAATAATTTTTTTTGAGATTAATGAAAGACCATATACTGTCTGAAGCCAGTTTGTGATAAGTGAGACATGCTGTACCCAATCAGGTGCATTTCTACTATGTTCTAGCAAAATAAGCTTTAATTCCAGTGTAAAAACAGCTCATGCTAAACATTTCTTGGCTGATTAACTACGTTTGTGGTAAGTGGGGAAATTGTGTAAATGTGATTCTTCACCAAACTATTTCTTTAAGAATTGGAAATACTCCACTCTGTGCCTGTTGGCGGTGTGATGGATTGTGAAGGTCTCACCAATGTGATCAGGTTTGCTCCGACTCTTCTGTGCGAGAGAATTCTTCAGGGTTTTTCAGGGTTTAGGATGATCTTTTATTTCTTTTTTTTTTTCTTCTTTTTTTTTTTTAAACAATGTCTCAGAACATTAGGGGGAAAAAGTGTATTTGAGTATTTAGTGAATGACTTTATTTTACTTTTGCATGCATTTTAATGGCATGAAGATGAAGGGAACGTTTTAGAGCAACACTTGCATATGAAATAGTTTGTCTGTTTTTATATCTTGAATTACATTTTATTATTAATATTATTATGAAAAATGCACAACTTCAGGATTTTTGACTGTATATCTGCTTTTTTGTTTAGTGTTTTTATTATTATGTAAAGTGTGTGTGTGGGAGCGTGGTATTTTTGCGTTGTTTTAAATAAAATAATTGAAAACAGACTGTTTGATCATTCCGTCCCTGTTCAAACAAGTGTGCTGATTTGCCCCTTTGTGATTGAAACAGGACCCTACCCAGTAAAGCCGTTTAGCCGTTGATTCAACGTTGAAATAACGTCATGACTGCCGTCTAATCAACGTTCTCTTAAGGTTGAAAATGAAAGTTGAAAAGACGTCCAAACACAGACATTGAAAAGACGACTATTAGACGTATTTTGGACGTCCGTTGACGTTATTAATTGGTCCCGAAATAAATTACTTGTATAAAACGCATTTTGGACGTCCACTGACGTTATCGATTGGTCACCACTTAACTAACTTATTAACATGGATTTTGGACGTCCATTGACGTTTAAAATATGTCATTGACGGACAGACTACTTTTAGACCTATTTTGAACATCCAGGGACGTTCCTTGTTTACTGGGTAATGTCCTGGTTCAGAGGTCACTGAAGGCCATGTCTGCGTGTGGCCTACAAAAGTCACATTTGCGAACGAGAAATAGAATGTCTATACATATTTTATGTCTCTAAAATATTCATGAGTGGAGTTTCCAAAGCAGTCATAGTGAAGCGGGCATAATACCACAGGGTCTTTTGTAGGCCACAATTTAGTCCAGAGGTTTACATCTCAGTTCTGTAATCCCCCCTACACTGTATAATTTAGCATCTCCCTTCTATAAAACACACCTGTTTTCAAGGTGTTTTCACAAACAGGATTTCTCACTTACAAATGGTGGATATTACAGCCTCTCCAATAGCGGTATCTACACTGTGCTCTGTTCTGTATTCTGATTCTGATTTCAGTCTTTTCTATCCATAAGCAATATTTTGGCAGGAAAGCAATTTAGAAAGTTCAATAATAACCTTATTAAGCTAACCATGGTGTTTGGAACCCACGCAGAACCACAAATCCAACATGCAATCAAATCCTGATCAAAATTATCCCTCGTGTATTTGCTTGAAGAGTAGAGGCTGCTGAAGGAAATTTAGCAGACCCCCTACTGTATCGTTACAGTTGGGGGCCATCATTTGCAGTGAAATGTGGAATAGGCAGATGTTCAGAGACGTTTGGCGATAAAGAGACTGAAGGACACAAGCACACCGTGTGTAAAATGGTTGCTGCGGTATGGTGTTTGTTTCTACGGCGGTTTATTAGCTGTGGTGCCAGCGCCATGTCTAACTGCGCCTTTAAATTCTCTGACCTACTTTCCCGCGCGTCCACGAGGCGAACGGCGCCGAGTTCATTGTGAATGTGAGGAGAATATTTAATGACGGGAGCGCGCGCTGCTCCAGGCCTGCCTCGCGCCCCCCCTCCCGCCAGCAACCTACACATCAACACACAGTACCCACTGAGGACAGAAAATAACACACAACACGGTGCCCACTGAGGACAGAAAATAACACACAACACGGTGCCCACTGAGGACAGAAAATAACACACAACACAGTTCCCAGTGAACACAGTAAATAACACACAACACAGTGCCCACTGAGGACAGAAATTAACACTCAACACAGTTCCCAATGAACACAGTAAATAACACACAACACAGTTCCCAATGAACACAGTAAATAACACACAACACAGTTCCCAATGAACACAGAAAATAACACACAACACGGTGCCCACTGAGGACAGAAATTAACACTCAACACAGTACCCTATGAACACAGAAAATAACACACAACACAGTGCCCACTGAGGACAGAAATTAACACTCAACACAGTTCCCAATGAACACAGTAAATAACACACAACACAGCTCCCAATGAACACAGTAAATAACACACAACACGGTGCCCAATGAACACAGTAAATATCACACAACACGGTGCCCACTGAACACAGAAAATAACACACAACACGGTGCCCAATGAACACAGTAAATATCACACAACACGGTGCCCACTGAACACAGAAAATAACACACAACACAGTGCCCACTGAGGACAGTAAATAACACACAACACAGTTCCCAGTGAACATAGTAAATAACACACAACACAGTTCCCAGTGAACACAGTAAATAACACACAACACAGTGCCCACTGAGGACAGAAATTAACACTCAACACAGTACCCTATGAACACAGAAAATAACACACAACACAGTGCCCACTGAGGACAGTAAATAACACACAACACAGTTCCCAGTGAACATAGTAAATAACACACAACACAGTTCCCAGTGAACACAGTAAATAACACACAACACAGTTCCCACTGAGGACAGAAATTAACACTCAACACAGTACCCTATGAACACAGAAAATAACACACAACACAGTGCCCAATGAACACAGTAAATATCACACAACACGGTGCCCACTGAACACAGAAAATAACACACAACACAGTGCCCACTGAGGACAGTAAATAACACACAACACAGTTCCCAGTGAACATAGTAAATAACACACAACACAGTTCCCAGTGAACACAGTAAATAACACACAACACAGTGCCCACTGAGGACAGAAATTAACACTCAACACAGTACCCTATGAACACAGAAAATAACACACAACACAGTGCCCAATGAACACAGTAAATATCACACAACACGGTGCCCACTGAACACAGAAAATAACACACAACACAGTTCCCAGTGAACACAGTAAATAACACACAACACAGTGCCCACTGAGGACAGAAATTAACACTCAACACAGTTCCCAATGAACACAGTAAATAACACACAACACAGTTCCCAATGAACACAGTAAATAACACACAACACAGTTCCCAATGAACACAGAAAATAACACACAACACGGTGCCCACTGAGGACAGAAATTAACACTCAACACAGTACCCTATGAACACAGAAAATAACACACAACACAGTGCCCACTGAGGACAGAAATTAACACTCAACACAGTTCCCAATGAACACAGTAAATAACACACAACACAGCTCCCAATGAACACAGTAAATAACACACAACACGGTGCCCAATGAACACAGTAAATATCACACAACACGGTGCCCACTGAACACAGAAAATAACACACAACACGGTGCCCAATGAACACAGTAAATATCACACAACACGGTGCCCACTGAACACAGAAAATAACACACAACACGGTGCCCAATGAACACAGTAAATATCACACAACACGGTGCCCACTGAACACAGAAAATAACACACAACACAGTGCCCACTGAGGACAGTAAATAACACACAACACAGTTCCCAGTGAACATAGTAAATAACACACAACACAGTTCCCAGTGAACACAGAAAATAACACACAACACGGTGCCCACTGAGGACAGAAATTAACACTCAACACAGTACCCTATGAACACAGAAAATAACACACAACACAGTGCCCACTGAGGACAGAAATTAACACTCAACACAGTTCCCAATGAACACAGTAAATAACACACAACACAGCTCCCAATGAACACAGTAAATAACACACAACACGGTGCCCAATGAACACAGTAAATATCACACAACACGGTGCCCACTGAACACAGAAAATAACACACAACACGGTGCCCAATGAACACAGTAAATATCACACAACACGGTGCCCACTGAACACAGAAAATAACACACAACACAGTGCCCACTGAGGACAGTAAATAACACACAACACAGTTCCCAGTGAACATAGTAAATAACACACAACACAGTTCCCAGTGAACACAGTAAATAACACACAACACAGTGCCCACTGAGGACAGAAATTAACACTCAACACAGTACCCTATGAACACAGAAAATAACACACAACACAGTGCCCACTGAGGACAGTAAATAACACACAACACAGTTCCCAGTGAACATAGTAAATAACACACAACACAGTTCCCAGTGAACACAGTAAATAACACACAACACAGTTCCCACTGAGGACAGAAATTAACACTCAACACAGTACCCTATGAACACAGAAAATAACACACAACACAGTGCCCAATGAACACAGTAAATATCACACAACACGGTGCCCACTGAACACAGAAAATAACACACAACACAGTGCCCACTGAGGACAGTAAATAACACACAACACAGTTCCCAGTGAACATAGTAAATAACACACAACACAGTTCCCAGTGAACACAGTAAATAACACACAACACAGTGCCCACTGAGGACAGAAATTAACACTCAACACAGTACCCTATGAACACAGAAAATAACACACAACACAGTGCCCAATGAACACAGTAAATATCACACAACACGGTGCCCACTGAACACAGAAAATAACACACAACACAGTGCCCACTGAGGACAGTAAATAACACACAACACAGTTCCCAGTGAACATAGTAAATAACACACAACACAGTTCCCAGTGAACACAGTAAATAACACACAACACAGTGCCCACTGAGGACAGAAATTAACACTCAACACAGTACCCTATGAACACAGAAAATAACACACAACACAGTGCCCACTGAGGACAGTAAATAACACACAACACAGTTCCCAATGAACACAGTAAATAACACAACGCAGTCACCAGTGTGCACAGTAAATAACACACAACCTATACACTTGTCTTGTACACTGACATTATAAACAACAACATAAAAAAGTCCATAGGCTCCTAACAGATTTACCAATGTAAAATGCTAGTCACAATACAACACCAAGGTATACATTTTGATACAGTGCTATACATTTTA
This sequence comes from Hoplias malabaricus, assembly GCF_029633855.1. Taxonomy (NCBI): domain Eukaryota; kingdom Metazoa; phylum Chordata; class Actinopteri; order Characiformes; family Erythrinidae; genus Hoplias; species Hoplias malabaricus. The sequence continues at coordinate 14,139,676 of NC_089804.1, forward strand.
TTGGTACATCCCTACGATATAATGTATACATATATTTTCTTGCTTTTTTCATTCATTCTTTTTCTTTCTTTCTTTTTACCACTAAATCTGATTGACATTGTGGTGTCTCCCTATCCTCTTCCTCTTCACTTTTTAAAATCACCTCACCTTTGCTGTGCCTCTGGTTGTCATCCTTAATTCCCTCTGCTTTCCTTTTCTTTCATCCCATCCCCCAATCCCTGCTGCCTCAGATCTGTCATGCATATTTTTCAATGGATGTGTCAGAGGAAGGGGGTTATGAGTTTGACACACATCTGCATTCCTCCAGTGGGATGTAAAATCAGCACATGAAACAGTTATAGGATCACACTGGTTTATTATGGATCTCTTACGTGTACACTAAGAAGAAGTGTTCAATTTTATTTGATATAAAGGTGTGCATCATTTCTACATTCAGCAGCAACACCAAGCATTCAGCTGTGGAGGTGTGGAATGGCGCTCATTTGAACTCCATCCAGTACCTTTGGGATTAGCTGGAGTGGTGTTTGTCTTGCAGAACTAATCTTCCAGCATCAGCACCTGATACAACTAATGCTCTTAAGGCTGAGTTCCATCAAACCCTCACAGAAATATTGCCCCATCTAGTGTAAGGCCTTCTAAATACATGCTGCTACTGCAGAAATGGAGGACAAACTGCCTACACATGGCCATTATGTTATATTTCAGTTCTTATATTTTTAAATGTAGATATTGTATTAATTCTTTACAATTAATATTGAATTTGGATAATTACTTGTATTTTCCATTACACTGTAGTGTAATATGTCTTGGTGAAAGACACAATCATGTAAATCATACTAATATTCATTCAGAGTGTGTACAGTATGTATGGAGATATAAAAGAAAGCATAAATCTGGTTCCACTTTACAGCCATTCCTGCTGTGAATGCATGTCTCTGAGGGGAAACAGATGTATTCTGGGACATTAACAGCACACTGTGCCATTTTCAGTTGCAAAGCAGCTTGTGGTCTCACTTGCGTGCCTTAAAGCAATGCAAGACAACATCCGGTCACTAACAAAACGCTTTAGCTACATCCACACACTCACCTAGTATATTACCACAGATACATACACACAGTTCTGAAAGTCATGTAAAGCCAGTTATAATAGAGCCATTTGTCTCCAGAACATTCATTTATTCATTAATTCATTCATTGTCCGTAAGCACTTATCCAGTTCAGGGTCGCGGTGGGTCCAGAGCCTACCTGGAATCATTGAGCGCAAGGTGGGAATACACCCTGGAGGGGGCGCCAGTCCTTCACAGGGCAACACAGACACACATTTTGGAGGAGGAAAACCTGGAGGAAACCCACGCAAACACAGGGAGAACACATCACACTCCTCACAGACAGTCACCCGGAGGAAACCCACACAGACACAGGGAGAACACACCACACTCCTCACAGACAATCACCTGGAGGAAACCCACGCAGACACAGGGAGAACACACCACACTCCTCACAAACACTCACCCGCAGGAAACCCATGCAGACACAGGGAGAACACACCAACTCCTCACAGATAGTCACCTGGAGCTGGAATCGAACCCACAACCTCCAGGCCCCCGGAGCTGTGTGACTGCGACATCTACCTGCCCGTTTCCAGAACATTTATAGAAAAAAGTCCTTAAAATGAATTTACAATAATGTAAAAATACTTATTTTCATATCCATTGCCTGCTTTTTTAAAGAACTGAGATTTTCAAAGGATAAAAAATACATACCTGCAGGTATAATTGAGTAATGAAAACATATTCTGATCATAAAATTATCCATAGAAACATCATCAGCAAAATATAATAACAGTTAATAAAATATAATGCAATATTTATTGTTATCAATCAAGTAGGAGACATGCTTTCAGACTTTATCAGAAATATCCAGCAATATTTTTCCAAACAAATTTTCTGATTCTCAGTGATGCTGAGGTCTGGACACTGGGGTCATCCCGTTATTCTTTTTTTCTTAACAGCTCCACGCTCTTTCTGACCCACTGTGTTGGCACTTGATTTCCTCCCATCTGTTCAACACAGCAATGTTCTTTTTATCTGATTGAGACTTTTTTCCCTGTCTTTCCCTAGTTTTATTTACTAATTGAGCGTTGACTTTCCTCTTTCTTACACAAATATGTTATTTAACAGATTATTTCGTAAAGACAATTCATTTATATATTTGTGCCAACGTATTTCATTAAATATTCCACTGTAGCAGGCCTTGAATACACTTCTGCTCTTTCCTGGTTCAGTTTCCTTTATTGTGCATTTCTACTGGTAGTGAATATTTAACACGACAGTTATCAACTCATTTCTGTGGTGCAAACCATGGCATGCTTTACATCTCTTTCAGGGCACGTTACTCACTTACACACTACTATCCTGCAGCTGTGTGTGTGTGTGTGTGTGGTGTGTGTGTGTGTGGTGTGTGTGTGTGAGAGAGAGAGAGAGAGAGAGAGGGATAGAATATGGCCTAGTATCCCTTTATTTCACTCTAGTACACACAGTCTCTGGAGATATTAAAGTACTACTTTACCAGTTACTGTAACTGCTTCAGCTAGATCTCATCCGGCATCTACTACTACAGCTGCTAGAGTATGCATCAATGAACCAAAACGCACTTGCCATTAGGACTCCCACTACCTCTTCTGCTGCTGCACACTGCAAAAAGGAAATATATTTTAGCAAATCGTGTAATCTTACCTTAGTTAAAATACCTAAGATTTCTCATAATGAGATCCTTCTAACACTTTTATGTCGGGATAAAAGCTCTTTAAACAAGTAAAGAATGAGTAGAAATCTTAGAATCTTCGTATTCGTGTTCCGTTAAATTGTTTTCAAATTACGTCAAAAAATGTAAAAGACAAACAGAGACACAAGGTTTAGTTGCAGTGATGTATAAAGAGCAGCCTGAGTGCTAAGTCGAAGTTGAATGTTAGATTTAAACAGTCATGCAGATTTATTGCATCATCAAGACAATTACGATTCATAAACGACTACATTTTTCATCCAGTACCATGATAGCTCATTAGTGCTGTTCTATAAATGGCCCAATTACCATCCTAGCATCATTATGACTGAATACATACGAAGCAGTGACCCAAGATGTGGATGGAAATCAAACTGAGGCTGGGTTTTCACAAAATGTCTGTTGTTAATTAAAGCAAAAATTATTGCAGAAGATTAAGAGTTAATTTTAGCTAAATGTTTTTTTGTTTGTTTGTTTGTTTTTTTAGCATTGTGTGAGATATTTTCATAAATCACAGAAGTGTACTGTTATTGGTTTAACACAGTGTTCCTGCCAGAGTTGGGAATCGAGCAACAGTTTCTCACTACACTACACCAACTTAAATTTGATAACAGAGAGTAATTAGATTTTAAATTATGGTCAGTAACCTTTTTTTATTTATTATTTCTTAAGAGCTTGGCTGAGTGAAGCTGATGGACGGATGAAGATTCCGTATTTAACTCCGTGTGAAGGTTAGTTTTCATAAAATCATATAAGAGGCAAATATAAAATCAAAGATTCCCCACTATGTCAATGAATTCAAAATATAGGCCAAAATTTCCATATTAACAATACGCCATATCCCACACACCTCTCTTTCATATTTACACACAATACCCCTCATCCCACACAGCACTAGTCATGTCTCAAAATTAAGGCTAATGCTAGCTCTGGTGTATTACATATAAACAATACAGCATTAATATGCTCTACTCACATGTCACAGCTTAAAGCATTTGCTACGCTATTCTGCTATTGGAGAACTCATTGACCAATCATTGTCTCAGCATTGGCATCGCAGCTATCAAACACGAAAGATCAGCTGTTATAAAAGTCAAGCTCTTGGATGAAATGATTATAATAAATGAATTAGCTGTTCTAATGTCAGTTCACTTATTTTAGGAGGAGAAAAGGTTATTTGTGGAGGAAATTTCGCCTGTTTCCCAGCATTAGATAACAACAACAAAAATGTTTGGGGAAAATATTTTTGTGTCCTTGTTTGTGGTGTAGGGCGGCACGGTGGGACAGCAGGTAGTGTTGCAGTCACACAGCTTCAGGAACCTAGAGGTTGTGGGTTCGATTTCCGCTCCGGGTGACTGTCTGTGAGGAGTTGGTGTGTTCTCCCTGTGTCCGTGTGGGTTACCTCGGAGTGACTGTCTGTGAGGAGTGTGGTGTGTTCTCCCTGTGTCTGCGTGGGTTTCCTCCGGGTGACTGTCTGTGAGGAGTTGGTGTGTTCTCCCCGTGTCCGCGTGGGTTTCCTCTGGGTGACTGTCTGTGAGGAGTGTGGTGTGTTTTCCCTGTGTCTGCGTGGGTTTCCTCCAGGTGACTGTCTGTGAGGAGTGTGGTGTGTTCTCCCTGTGTCTGCGTGGGTTTCCTCCGGGTGACTGTCTGTGAGGAGTTGGTGTGTTCTCCCTGTGTCTGTGTGGGTTTTCTCCGGGTGACTGTCTGTGAGGAGTGTGCTGTGTTCTCCCTGTGTCTGCGTGGGTTTCCTCCGGGTGACTGTCTGTGAGGAGTGTGGTATGTTCTCCCTGTGTCTGCGTGGGTTTCCTCCAGGTGACTGTCTGTGAGGATTTGGTGTGTTCTCCCTGTGTCTGTGTGGGTTTCCTCCGGGTGACTGTCTGTGAGGAGTTGGTGTGTTCTCCCCGTGTCCGCGTGGGTTTCCTCTGGGTGACTGTCTGTGAGGAGTGTGGTGTGTTTTCCCTGTGTCTGCGTGGGTTTCCTCCAGGTGACTGTCTGTGAGGAGTGTGGTGTGTTCTCCCTGTGTCTGCGTGGGTTTCCTCCGTGTGACTGTCTGTGAGGAGTTGGTGTGTTCTCCCTGTGTCTGTGTGGGTTTCCTCCGGGTGACTGTCTGTGAGGAGTGTGGTGTGTTCTCCCTGTGTCTGCGTGGGTTTCCTCCGGGTGACTGTCTGTGAGGAGTGTGGTGTGTTCTCCCTGTGTCTGTGTGGGCTTCCTCCGGGTGCGCCAGTTACCTCCCACAGTCCAAAAACACACATTGGTAGGAGTCCTTAGGTGTCAGTGTGTGTTGCCCTGTGAAGAACTGTCATTCTGTGTTCCCACCTTGTGCCCAATGATTCCAGGTAGACTCTGGACCCACCGTGACCCTGAACTGGATAAGGGTTACAGATAATGAATGAATGTATGTGTTGTATTTGATGTGTAACAGCTTTAAGTCTTTAAATCTAACAAAAAATTTACTGATATTAATAGAATGACCAGTAGGCCGCCCCAGAGCCCAGACCACAACATCACTACATACAGTGAGAAAATGAAACCAACTTCTAACACTGAAATTTGGATTTCTGTAAAAAAAAAAACTGAAAGTCTCTAGGAATGAATGGAATGCTGAATATATATATATTGTTGTTGTTGATCTCTCTCTCTCGCTCTCTCTCTCACCTCCAGGTTAGATCTGAGATTGTTAGATCGGAAAGTGTGAAATCGCATGCTGGGCTGTTGCGGGGGGGACATGTGATGCTAAAATGTGTGCAGGCAGAAATTCGCCTCCCTTTTCAAACCGGATTATGTACAGTATTAAACACCCTCCGAAGCACAAGCCACAGTTTAATTACTTCTAATGAGGGTCTGGGATGAGCTGGCATTGAGAGCACTGCTTGAGTACAAAATTTATTCAGAAGCTGCTGAGAAAATTGGAGAAAGCTGGAAGAGATCACTTTCACTGTCCATTAAAATTTAATGTGTAGATGTGGTGAGAGATCAAATGCATTTATACCGAAGATGCAGCACTCTTTGACCTTCATAAACTTGGAGTGACCCACATTTCTAGACCCTATTATTTATTAACGGTGGCCTATTAACTATGAATTATTAATATGTAACTAATACATTTTGATCTAAATATATTACCACTTTAGTAAGATTAAAAATAATAAAAAAACACATTTGAAATGTTGTAGCAAGTGTCTGAAAACACTCGATTTGTACATGATGGATATTCGACTGATTATTAACCTGCTTATACAACTGCGATTGTAAATGATAAATGATTCAGATAACCTACACGGTTTACACTGTACGCTCTCAGAAAAAAGGTACGGTACATTATTTGACACTAAAGGTACAAACTGTGTAAATGTACCTTTAAATGTACAACAGTGTTTAAAAGTCCAGTTTTGTTCTTTAAAAGGTACATTACATTATCTTCTCTGAAAGGAGAGATAAATGTTAATAATCTTTTATTATAGAACTGTGTCATATACAGGGGTTTGACAATGAAACTGAAACTGGTTTTAGAACAGAAAAATTTATTAGTATGGTGTAGGGCCTCCTTTTGCGGTCAATACAGCGTCAATTCGTCTCGGGAATGACATATACAAGTCCTGCACAGTGATCAGAGGGATTTTAAGCCATTCTTCTTGCAGGATAGTGGCCAGGTCTCTACGTGATGCTGGTGGAGGAAAACGTTTCCTGACTCGCTCCTCCAAAACACCCCAAAGTGGCTCAATAATATTTAGATCTGGTGACTGTGCAGACCATGGGAGATGTTCAACTTCACTTTCATGTTCATCAACCAATCTTTCACCAGTCTTGCTGTGTGTATTGGTGCATTGTTGTCCTGATACACGGTACCGCCTTCAGGACACAATGTTTGAACCATGGATGAACATGGTCCTCCAGAATGGTTCGGTAGTCCTTGGCAGTGACGCGCCCATCTAGCACAAGTATTGGGCCAAGGGAATGTCATGATATTGCAGCCCAAACCATCACTGATCCACCCCCATGCTTCACTCTGGGCATGCAACAGTCTGGTGGTACGCTTCTTTGGGGCTTCTCCACACCGTAACTCTCCCGGATGTCGGGAAAACAGTAAAGGTGGACTCATCAGAGAACAATACATGTTTCATATTGTCCACAGCCCAAGATTTGCGCTCCTTTCACCATTGAAACCGACGTTTGGCATTGGCATGTGACCAAAGGTTTGGCTATAGCAGCCTGGCCGTGTGTATTGACCCTGTGGAGCTCCCGACGGACAGTTCTGGTGGAAACAGGAGAGTTGAGGTGCACAGTTAATTCTGCCGTGATTTGGGCAGCCGTGGTTTTATGTTTTTTTGGATATGTTTTTGGTCAGCACCCGAACATCCCTTTCAGACAGCGTCCTCTTGCGTCCACAGTTAAACCTGTTGGATGTGTTTCGTCCTTCTTGGTGGTATGCTGACATTACCCTGGACACCGTGGCTCTTGATACATCACAAAGACTTGCTGTCTTGGTCACAGATGCGCCAGCAAGACGTGAACCAACAATCTGTCCTCTTTTGAACTCTGGTATGTCACCCATAATGTTGTGTGAATTGCAATATTTTGAGCAAAACTGTGCTCTTACCCTCTGCTAATTAACCCTTCACACTCTGCTCTTATTGGTGCAATGTGCAATTAATGAAGATTGACCACCAGGCTGCTCCAATTTAGCCATGAAACCTCCCACACTAAAATGACAGGTGTTTCAGTTTCATTGTCCAACACCTGTACTTATATATATATATATATATATATATATATATATATATAAATCATAATGTAATCCTGGAAATAAAGTGGGGCATATGAAATCAACACAATTTTAAAATCTTCAATTATAACAAATGAAGGTACAATTATGTTCTCTTGAGGGTACCACCACAGTGAGAAATTTTCTGACCGTGTAAGATGCGGCCTGAGCTCATTTGATCGGTTGCACTTATGGGGTTAAAGAGCAAGTTAATAGTTACTGCAGAAACATAGACATAGGTCTGCCCACTCTGCTAAAACAAATCCCAGAGATTAGACACAAATAGGACATATTTTACTTGTGTGTTATGTTCAAAAGCTTGAGAGAACACAAAATGCCTTCTGAGTTTGCATTTCAGAGAGTTTTGATATGAGGACTGCAGCAAATAAGAAATATGGGCAGCTATCATTGAGCAGTTTTGCAGGTACCTTACTGAGCCCACTGTACAATTTGAGTGCATTGTATTTTCACCTAATGTTGCAGTGTTAATTCATCTTTTGTAACTCATCTTCACCCTCTTTAGGGTCGTGGGTCACTGGAGCCTATCTGGAGTAATTGGATACAAAACAGGAACACACCCTGGGCAGTACTTCCTGTGTATTTAAATAAATAACACACATTGATCTTCATGTGAAGGTTCCACTACATACAAGATCACATGTTGTTCACCTGAAAAGATCACACTGCTGTGGGCTGAATGATTGATCATATATATTGAAAATGTTTATGTTGGTCACTTTTGCTTTGACAAAATATGGAAACACTACAGAAGCTCCTCAAGAACTTATTCTAAAAATGTTTACCTTGTGGTAGATCTGCCACAGGGAGTGGGATTTGGACCCAGGGCCCTGGAGCTGTGTGACTGTGACACTACCTGCCGTGCCACCGTGCCCCCCTTGAACTGATGGTAGCGCCTTCTAATTACCATCAGTCAGTGACAGATGCTGTAAATAATGTACTCTATATTGAAATTGTGTATAAACATCATATCATTTCCACTGAAACATTTTATATTGCGGTATTAATTGATATTGAATTACTGTCCAGCCCTAGACTGGACAGTGATTCACTGTCTAAATCGTGACATTTGATTGGCTGAGAGCACTAACCTGACTAGATAGTGCGGGGTCAAACATGCCATCCAGAGTTAAAGCACTTACAGATGACATGGATCACTTTTAAGGAGATTACCAGCTTAGACAACCAGACAGCTTACTGTAAACAGAGTGTGTGTGGGTGTGTGTATGTGTGTGTACTCAAAGCTCTAGACTGGGTCGAGACTGACGGCCTTCTGCCATCTGCTTTTATTATTCCATGGCTGAAAATAACATAACAACAAACCAAGACGATTCATAACCTAGGAGAACATGGCCACGGCAACAGAAGTGGGAGGGGCGATGACCAAAAAACAACAACATTAAGCATTTTACAATCGATAAAATCAACCAGAAACGTTCTGATTTTCCTTAAAGGGATAAACTGGCCTTTTGCAGTCTGTATGCTGTAATTGCGGCTGCTAATCTAGGTACAGAATCACTGTGTGTGTGTGTGTGTGTGTGTGTATGTTCACTGTGTGTAGACTGTACATGGCAACAGTGTAGTAAAGGCATCAACTTAATTCCGATGCCAGCAGGGTTTAGGGTGTCCTAAGATTATTGAGTGTGACGTTTTGACTGAAATCAGGATATTAACTGAAAGCTCATCTCTCTCTAAGGTCACACGAATCAAACCTGACTATGTCATTTTGCCTGAAAGAAAAGGAGAAAACAGAAAGGAATATCAGCCTTAAACTTAACACTGACCTTTTACATTATTGCCTGCCATTTTAGATTTAACGATCTGGCCTGAAGTTTTTTTTTTCTAAATCTGACTGTGTGTGTGTGTGTGTGTGTGTGTGTGTTCTTGTGTTTCTATCACAATATTCTTTGGTTGAAAACCGATGGGACAGTTGCATAAATGATTATCTCCCAAATCCAGGGATGTATCCCGAGGACATAAATAAAACAAATGCATTATATGAGATTTGTTTATTAATGCACAGTAAGTGATTAACACCCATCTTATGACTCCCTGCAGAGCTAATTACTCTGACCAAGTCTGATTAACATGTGTGTGTGTGTGTGTGTTTCGATGAGAGAAAGAGAAAGAGAAAGAGAGAGAGAGAGAGAGAGAGAGAGAGAGAGACTGTGTGGATGGACATATAAATTAATAGAAAATAAACTGTGCTTAAAATGTTATATCCACAGTTTATTAAAGTGCAAGTCTGTTATACACCCTGTTATACACTCTGTTATACACAGGTCGACCTTATAGATGTAAAATCAGAGAGAGTAACTCATCTGTTGCTGCACAGTGTGTGTTGGTCGTCCTCTAGTCCTTCCTCAGTGGACACTGGACCCTGGCTGAAGGCTGGATGTGTTTGGTTGGTGGACTATTCTCAGTCCATCACTGTCACTGAGATATAAAAACCTGAATCAATTGTAATTTTAATGTTATGGGTGATGTGTGTGTAGACAGGTCAACAGAAAGACTGTAAAATGTATATTGTTTGAAATGTTATTCCAGTGGCTCCGGTTGTATACTATGGCAGGTATCGTACCGTATCGCTTTGTTTACTATCCGCGGTTAAAATGTAACCAGAACTAAAAGTTCCGCCCTGAAAGTGGATTCACGTATAAGTGCAAACTCCTTGAAAGCCCTTCAGATTTCAGTTCCTCACACGAGCTGCTCGCTCCTCCTGAACATGGCGCTGGTTTCTGCCCTCACCCCGGTCTTCGTAGCGGTTCTGTGCGTCGTTATAGCTTTCATCTTCAAAAACAGGAGAGCTGGAGAGTCCGAGTCCAGAGAAAAACTTTCTCCAGCAGCGGGGTCTAGCAGCAGGCCGTGGGTGGACGAGGACCTGGAGGACGACACATGCGTCAGCGCTAAAGACCACGGTACTTCACACATGTCCGAATGGTTCTAGACAATCTTTAATTGATTGAATAAATTTCAGCCTAGCGCTGGGTTCAACTGTGCACGCAGGTATAAGCTTCGTATAAACGCATGAAACTAAACGAGAGGTTCAACAGCAGCTGCTGCACATAAACTTAATATCACCACCGTGTTCATGTCAAACTTAAGCCAGAGATGTGGGTTTACCCCAGTAAACAAGGAACGTCCCTGGACGTTCAAAATAGGTCTAAAAATAGTCGGTCCGTCAAGGACATATTTTAAACGTCAATGGACGTCCAAAATCTCAAGTGGTGACTAATTAATAACGTCACTGGACGTCCAAAATACATTTGATTGTTATTATTTCAACGTCTGTGTTTGGACGTCATTTCAGCTTTCATTTTCAACCGTAAGAAAACGTTGATTAGACGGCAGTCGTTACGTTATTTCAACGTTGAATCAACGGCTAAATGTTTATTGGGAAACCACCCCAAGCACCAAAATTAATATGTTTGGAAAGAGTAGAATGGACTTATCAAAAAACAATCAGGCAGCATCGGTTATTTGCTCGACTAATGCTCTCCTGACTCGATTGTATCAAGTACTTACAGAAATATTGCAGTATTTACAGCATTTACTCAAGCTTTTCCAGCTATGGAGAGGTCACTGCAGCAAATGATGATAAAACGTGACTAAGTAAACAACTTAACATTTACATTCATTGTCATTGTAACTTCATTCGGGAAACTGTAAAGTGTGAATGTGTGCTGTTCTTTCTGTTGGATAAAAAAATACTTGTTGATATTCTTTTAACACGTCAGCAGGATTCCTCCGTTAGCCAGATTTCTTAAACGTAAAGAAGCATCTGTCCAGTAGGAAAAGATTTGACTTAATCAGACTTAATCTCTTTCACTGACCACATCTTACACAAGAACACTCTGATTTTCAGGAGCATCAGAAATGAAGCATCTCAACTTTGATCAGAGCTGCAATTAATGTCAGATTTCAAATACAGAACGTCAAAGGCATTTTTCTCTACTTTGGGGTGCATACATTTGGCTAGGGCCTCCTGCTGTGCAGTGAAGTGCAATGACATGTTGTTTGATTCAGCGAGTGTCTTGGGCAAGAGATCATTCAATGTTTATTCACATGCAGCAGAGGGGCGTGATCAGTTTCAGGAGCAGCCGTCCATTCCCACAGGGCACAGGGGCTAACAGAGTGGTTTGATAAGTATAAAATCAATACAAATAATTGAATAAACACTTCTGCCTCTGATAATGGATGCCAGAATGGTTTAAGGCTAATCCCATGGCCTTGTGATTTACTTCTCTATTCGCCAGAGTGCTGTAACATGACACTGATGTTAATTTATTACAGTTAGATGCTTCAGTGGAAATATGATGGACTTGTGGAAATTTGTACACCATTGTTGCTAAGAGTAACTAAAAAAACAATATGATCTTAGATGTAATATATGTATTTCCTGTGGGAATAATATATGTTTAAATGGTTCGGTTTTGTTTCTTACAGAATGGCTTGTGTTCTACATATTCTCATGTGCAATAATCGCAAAATTCATAATTATGTTTGGCTGTTGTCCCTGCGTCTCCTTTTTTGTTGTAGAGGATGATGATTGGGCGGTTGAAGAGACAGAAAATCTGCTCCATGTTCCATACACTCCTCCTCGCTACAGTGTAGAGGAGATGCTGGAGCGCTCTCAGCAGTTCTACAAGCTGCTCAACCAGAGACGCTCTGTACGCTTCATCAGCCCAGAACCTGTCCCTCGGGAGGTCATAGACAACGTCATCTGGGCAGCAGGTATAAAAATCTACAGGGTGGGCTATTTATATGGATACACGTTAAGAAAATGGGAATGGTTGGTGATATTAACTTCCTGTTTGTGGCACATTAGTATATGGAAGGGGGGGAAATTTTCAAGATGTGTGGTGACAAATTCAGATATTTGGGCATTACATTTACACAGTCATTTAAGGATTTATTGGGAGAAAATTTTATCCATCTGCTTGATAAAACCCTATCTGATCTGGATAGATGGTCAGCATTACCATTATCACTTATTGGCCGTATTAATCTAATTAAAATGAATGTGCTACCTAAATTCTTATACTTATTTCAACATATTCCTATTCTAATTAACAAAGCATTCTTTAATAAACTTGATAGTGCATTAACCCCCTTCATTTGGTGTAATAAACCTGCGCGTTTAAAAAGGGCATCGCTTCAGCTTCGGAAGTCTGATGGGGGTCTGGCTTTACCTAATTTCCGTCATTATTACTGGGCTTGTAATTTTCACAAATTAATTTACTGGAATAAGGACACTTCCTCCTCTGACTGTCCACTGTGGACAAAGCTAGAGCTGTCCTCATCCCAATATTCTCTTAGCTCCATAATTTGTTCCCAGCTCCCTGTCTCTGCTAAATGGTTTCCAGCTAACCCAGTTGTCCGAGACTCCATTAAGATTTGGTTTCAGTTTAGGAAGTGCTATGGCCTACGCAGTAATGCAATTTACACTCCTATTCTTCATAATCCTCAATTTCTCCCTTCTATGACTGACTTTGTTTTTCGTGTATGGGCAGAGAAAGGTATTACGACTGTGGCCGATTTATATGCTGATGGAGTTTTTTTGTCCTTTACAGCATTGAGGGAGAAGTTTGATCTACCCAGCACTCACCTATTTCGTTTTTTTCAAATTAGGCACTTCGTATCCCGACTATTTCCCTACTTCCCCAACCGTCCACCCGAAACAAAAATAGATAAAGTTCTGGCTCTTAACCCATCTCAGGGTAAGTTAATTTCTACCATTTACACCATTGTCTGTTCTTCAGATATGGACCCTACTAATAACCTCAAACTCACCTGGGAGCGTGATCTGGCAATATCCATCTCTGATCTGCAGTGGGCTCTCATTCTAGGCAGGGTACATACGTCCTCTATTTGTGCTAGACATAGTCTAATACAGTTTAAAGTGCTACATAGGCTTCATCTTACTAATGCTAGATTGTCGAGAATGTTTTCGGGTAGATCTGATGCCTGTGCCAGATGCGGACAATCACCAGCTGATCATGGTCATATGTTTTGGTCTTGCCATAGGTTGACTCATTTCTGGTTGGAGGTTTTTAGATCACTTATCCTTGCACTTAAGCTTTCGTTAGATCCCAACCCTATTACAGCTTTGTTTGGGATCCCTCTCGACCCTCACACTCCATCAGAGAAGCAACGGGTGATTGCTTTTGGCACTTTGCTTGCTAGGCGGGAAGTTCTCCTAAAGTGGAGGCTCCCTTCCCCTCCTACTCATAACCGTTGGCTCCAGGAGATCCTAAACAACATTAGATTAGAAAGGCTCCGTTCTTACATATTAGGTTCCCTACAGCAATTTAAAAAAAACTTGGCTACCTGTCATTAATTATGTTGAGGGGTGCAATATAGCACCAGAGTAAGACAAGAGAGGTTAATTGCCTTATTTAATCATTTTGTTTATTATTTATTTATTATTATTTTGTTATTCCTTGGTTGTTTTTTTTTACCTTTATTTATTTTTTATTATTCTTATTAATTTATTTTTCATTTTTGTTTTTGTTTTTGTTTCCCCATTTTTTATCACGCAATCATTGGAACGCATCTCTCATTTACTAACATTTATGCATATTTTTATATTTCCAAGATTGCCGGTATTTGCATTTATTCATTATTATTACTATTACCTAACATTGTTATTTTGTGTGTGAGTGTCTTCTGTCTGTATGTCTTGTGGATGTGTGCATATTGTTTTCATTTTGATAATATTTTATTTGTATCTATTGTGTATACTCAATCCACATATTGGATTTTTGTCATTATATATTCGTTATTTGGAAGCATGTGTGCATATATCTGTATGTCAGTATGTATATTGTTTTGTGTGGGAAGATTGGTTAGGAGATCAATGGCTTAACTACACGCACGTTTCTAAGGGAATTTGGGGGGAGGGGTTGTTATTTGTTATTTTTCATTTGATCTGGTTCAAATTACTGTGTAGGATATATTCTTATTTTTTCATTGGAAGACGTGTTTGGTTTCAACTTTTGTATTTTTGTAATAATCAAAATTTCTATAAATAAATGGGTAAAAAAAAAAAAAAAGATGTCTGGTGACCATGGCGGCCATTTTGAAGTCAGCCATTTTGGATCCAACTTTTGTTTTTTCAATGGGAAGGGGGTCATGTGATACATCAAACTTATTGGGAATTTCACAAGAAAAACAATGGTCACAGGCTTCCAGTATCCGTAGTTTCAGGTGCTGCACATCTCGTAACTTCACAGCATAGACAATTGCTTTCAGATGAACCCCAAAGATAAAAGTCTAAGGGGGTCAGATCGGGAGACCTTGGGGGCCATTCAACTGGCCCACGACGACCAATCCACTTTCCAGGAAACTGTTCATCTAGGAATGCTCGGACTTGACACCCATAATGTGGTGGTGTACCACTTTGCTGGAAAAACTCAGGGAACGTGCCAGCTTCAGTGCATAAAGAGGAAAACATATCATCATGTAGCAATTTCACATTTCCAGTGGCCTTGAGGTTTCCATTGATGAAGAATGGCCCCACTATCTTTGTACCCCATATACCACACCATACATTCAAGATGTGCAGCACCTGAAACTACGGATACTGGAAGCCTGTGCTAGCATTTCTCCTGTGTTGCTATCAGTGTGTGAAGAGTGGGAGAAGCAGGGTGCATTGACAATCCAACACAATGGGCAGCACTTTGAACACATTTTATAAGTGGTCAGAAACTTGTAACTAACCCATGAAAGAATAAAATTACATTAAAACCAAGCACATCATTGTTTTTCTTGTGAAATTCCCAATGAGTTTGATGTGTCACATGACCCTCTTCCCACTGACAAAAACAAAAGTTGGATCCAAAATAGCCGACTTCAAAATGGCTGCCATGGTCACCACCCATCTTGAAAAGTTTCCCCCCTCCCATATACTAATGTGCCACAAACAGGAAGTTAACCTAGTTGCATTAGTCCAGTAGTGCCAATGCAAAACTAAAGAAGCAACTTCAGAAAAATAAAGCTGGATCTTGCTGATCAGCTACACTCCCATCTCGTTTGTTGATGTGCTTGTTTTAGGAACTGCACCGAGTGGAGCCCACACAGAGCCCTGGACGTTTGTAGTTGTAGAAGATGCAGAGACCAAGCACAAGATCAGAGAAATTGTGGAAGAGGAAGAAGAAATCAACTACAAACAAAGGATGGGCGACAAATGGGTCCATGATCTGCGCAGACTCAGGTTAGAAATAAATATATATCAGCCATAACTTTAGGACCACCGCCTTGTTTATACATTCCATCTCTCAGCTCCACTGGCCATACAGGAAGTGGCTAGATCATTCTTACTGCTGCAGTGGTGGTGCGTTAGTGTGTCTTGCGTTGGTACGAGTGGATCAGACACAGCACTGAAGTTTTTAACCACTCACTCTCCACTCTGTTAGACACTCGTACCTCGCTGGTCCATGTTACTGATGTAAAGCCAGAGACAGTAGTTCATCGGTTGCTGCTGATCCATCAGTGGTCACAGGACGCTGTCGGTGGGATGTTTTTGGCTGGTGGACTAATCTTTAGAGGGCTTAAAAACAGCAACACTGTTGTGTCTGATCTATTCATTGCAGTGAGACTGACACTAACACACCACCACATCCGTGTCAGAGCATTGCAGAGGATGATGGGCAAAGTAAAACCCGCTCTGTGATGGTCCTGTGGGGATTTTGACCATTAAGGAATAGGATGTGTTGTGAGTGTATTTGTAGATTAAATCCCATTCATTCACAATGAATAACAGTAGCTCCCCCTTGTGGTTAAATTCAAAACTGTCCACGGCTGATGGAATGTTCTCAATATTGGCCACATACCTGATCATATTTTTGGGGACTATTTTGCCTGACAAATTCCTACTGGCGCCTCTTATCAGTAAAAGGCTTCATAAAACTTATATTTTAAATATTTTAAAACCATATAAACCATTAAAATGATAAAAATAATATCTCAGGAATCAGGTAGTGTATTCATCATCATTTCAAGTAATGCATTTAATTAAGACTGGATAATTGTGAGAATTACCTTGAGTTTCCCTTTTTGCACAGGACCAACTGGGTGAAGGAATATCTGGACACAGCACCATATCTGATCCTTGTCTTTAAACAAACGTACGGAATTCTACCAAACGGGAAGAAAAAAACACACTACTATAATGAGATCAGTGTGTCCATCTCTTGTGGACTCCTGCTGGCAGCTCTGCAGGTAGAGAAACCTACACAAACACACATGTGAACTGTTCAAATTTTAAAATATTTAACAGGCTTGGAGTCACTATCGGCATCATCATTATTATTTACCATATATCTGGGTTTGGGTCACCGGGGAAGCAGTCCAAGTAAAGAAACACAGACCTCCCTTTCCCTGGCCACCTCTTCCAGATCTTCTGGGAATACCAAGAGGTTCCCAGGCCAGTCGAGACATATAATCTCTCCAGCATGTTCTGGGTCTTCTTCTGGGTCTCCTCCCCGTTGGACCCAAAACGCCTCACCATGGAGGTGTCCAGGAGGGGTCCGGACCAGATGCTCGGACCATCTCAACTGGCTCCTGTTAACGTGGAGGAGCAACAGAGACTCCAAGTCTCCACTCGGTTTCTCTCCCGAACTCCTAACCCTGTCTCTAAGGGAGAGACACTCTGCGGAGGAAGCTTATTTCAGCCATTATCCAAAGTTCCTGACCATAGTTGAGGGTTGTAACGTCGTCTGAATGGTAAATTGATTGCTTTTTGGTCAAGTTCTCTATTCACCACAACGGACCGGTACAGAGTCCACATTACTGCAGATGCTGCACCGATTGATCTGTCATTCTCCCGCTCCATCTTTAGCTCACTTATGAACAAGACCCCAAAATATTGAACTCCTCCATTTGAGGCAGGGGCACACCTCTAACCTGGAGAAAATGGGGTCCGGTGCAGTTTGGATTGGGTGGCGGCAGAAGGTGGGGACAGTGGCGCTCTGATCCTGTTACTGAAACTAGCTCTTGGAACATTATGAAATCAATATATTGTAATATGGTGCCAATTCATCACAACACACTCACACTACCAACATGTGTTTCTGGACTGGGGAAGGAAACCAGAGCCCCTGGAAGAAACCCACACAGACACAGGGAGAACACACTAAATTCCTCACAGACAGTGACCACAGGCAGGGTTTGAACACGTAACCTGAGGACCATTGAAAAAGTCAAATTTGTGTTACTTAAGTAATTTAGCATCATGTGTCGTTTCTTTCCACATAATTAACAATATCAGAAAAAGGAAGACAAAACACATGTAAAAAAAAATATAACGTTTAAATACATCTGGTCTAATATAGTTTGGTTTACACCATCTTACTGAATTAAATCTTCTACTTTTTGAGCTGTAGCTAATTTTCTCCAGATTTAAAACTGAAAATATTATGTAATTGTTTTTTTTTTCCTCCAGAACGTTGGTCTGGTTACAGTGACATCAACTCCGCTAAACTGCGGTCCAAAACTCAGAGTCCTCCTACAGAGACCAGCCAATGAGAAGCTGCTGATGCTGCTCCCTGTTGGTTTCCCAGCACCTGATGCCACAGTGCCTGACCTCTCACGCAAAGACCTCAGTGACATCATGGTGTTTGTATGAAGTATTGAATCTCCTAACATTCATGAACATGTACAAAATCTCTTTACGTTACCACACAGTAGTCAGTTTTATTAATGTGACATTTAACTAATATACATTTAAAGACACATACTTTTAATCAAGGTAAAAAGCATGTAGTTGGTTAATTCTGGGTTAATTTAATATCTAATAATACGTGAATAGAACATTAATGTTTTTGTCATTTATATAGTGATGTTTTGGGTACCCAAACCTCTACATACAGACATTAGGGTGTCACCTCAATAATCAGCAATGTGCAGAATCCACCAGGATGGGCCAGCCATCGTGCACCAGTACACTCACCACACACCTCAGCTGTTACGTAGAAATGTGACAAAGAATGGACAAGGTGGATGGATGAACAGGGTGCTATGAACATGAACATGGTCAGTTTTTTAGACAGTCAGCCAGCTGATATGTGTTTATGGACTGGGCTTAGAAAAGAGCACCCGGAGGGCAACCCGCTCAGACCCAAGGAGAGCGCACCAAACTTCTCACAAGCAGTGACCCAAGGCTGAGATTGAACCCAGGACCCCAGGACTCTGGCACTGTATTCCAGCAAGACTACCTGTGACGCCATCTTGTTGAATTCAAAAATGGGAAAAAAAGTTCTTTTTTTTTTTAGGCCAAACCATAAATATTAATAAAAGAATGAATCACTTTCACAATTTTATTGGTTTCTAATTTTAGGTGCTCTAAATATTACCCGTATGATGTCTACTCCGGGCTTTTATTTTGAAGTGTGGGTATGGGTGTTGGGTGAAGCCGTGTGTTCACGGGTCTCTCAGGAGGAGGCGGCTCTTTTCTGCGGCTCTGCGGGCTAAGCCCCTCTCTCTGTGTATGAGTGTGTGTGTTTGAGAGAGAGAGTGTGAGTGTGTGTGTGAGAGTGAGTTCTCCCACCATGGCTCTGTACGAGTATGTGACCCAGGACCAGCTCGCTGGCTTCGACAAATACAAGGTGAGATCTCTGTATATAATTTAACCTCCGAGGTTCCCCCTAAAGCGGACTGGCACTGTCGCTGAGCCGCCCTCAGCATGTGCTGGCGTGCCCAGAGAGGAGAGGGTGGTGGAGGGTGTGGGTGATAGCCGGACGGCTATAGCTACAGCTTTGTTCAGGCTTTAACCAGGTTCATTTCTCACACTCCTCGTTCTCCACTCTTGTGTGTACTGTTAGGCGGTTAATTCCACAATTAAGTCCCGGATTAAACCGTGTTATCCATTGATTTGTAGCCTGAGCTTGGTGTGGGAAACACCGGCTAAAGTCGGCTTCTTATTCTTTTTCCTCTTGGAATATTCAGCTCCACCTTAAACGGTACAGTAATTGCATTAGCATTTAAGGTGGAACGGAGAAATGAATAAGAATTGACAGGCTAATAGAATAAGCTGAATACAGCTAGCTGTTTTGCCGTTTAAAACAAAGAGTTTTAAGGTTAATCACTGGCATTGTCTTGAAAATAAAAGGCAATGAAACTAATTTTAAACACACATTCTCCAGTTTTCAAATCCAGAGACGGTTAAATGTTAACTGTTGCTAGTTCTCGCAATAATTTTAGCTAATTGATTAGAAATGGACCTCAGGAAGAAAACAGTCTCGTTTGCCGTGTAGTTTTCTTCAGAAAAATTGGTTTAATTTAATAAATTACGCGTGGGTTTAGTTTTTCAAAGCGAAAGTGAATAATGCCCCAAGATGTTGCTTTGAAACGTGTCCTTACTAAAGGGTGTGAAACATTTAAATCCGAACCCCTCCCAGAAAACGCCTAATACGATAGAGGATGGCGGTCTTAAAAAGTGGCATATCTGTGCTGATTGAATACTTTATATATTATTTAATAATATTAGACTTAACCTAAACTCTGCCCCCCCCCCCCCCCCCCCTTGATAACAGTGTTTATTTACTAGAAAATATATCATGGGGGAAATAAGCAGTTCATGCCAGGTATGAGCATTTTCACTTTGAATTTGCAGTTTCCCTAACAAATCTATAAAGGGCAGATTCAGACAGCCAAGGTTTCTTATGTCATAAACCCAAGAAACCAAACCTGTCAATTTATGGGATGGGGTTTTTGAGCTGCAGATGAATGGTGGATGGGGAGTGAGGATTACAAACGTGAACTTTTGGACTCTGCAAGCAATGTGTGAAGACTAGAATCCAGGCTATTGGAGCATTTCTAAAGAGACAAGTGTAACATGAAATAGATGATTTGGCCTTCAAACGACATGATGTTATATTCAATAATAAGCATGATGTCTGAAAATCACTGTATATAGTGACCCGTTTTGTCGTAATAAAATCATTGACCAGTATTTTTGTTTTGAACATGTTTGTAAAGGTGTTGCAAAGCAGTGTGTGTTTACTCACTGACGTAACAGTTCTCCAATAAGTAATACTTACCGTTTGGTAATAACTGGTAATAACCATTTGGCAGAAGTTGGGGTTTTAAGCAGTGCTTCAAAGTTTTCTGAAAGTTGAACTCTGTTGTGAAAGCCATGCCAAATAGAAGAGAATTGAAGAGAGCACTGGCTTTTCTAGTTACTATTTTTGTGGGTTTCTTATTAATGCATTTGCTTCAAATCTGTCATTTTTTCAATGCTGATGCCAGCTTTAATTTTTCCTCATTTTTGCTAGGTCATTCATTGTGTGCTTTTATTGTGTGCCTAAAATGGATAATAAAAATCACACAAGTATGACGCAAATATTTACTGGAGTGTCCCAGGGTGGGGATCAAAGTGGATTTATCACATATATATTATGTCAAATCCTAGGGTGGTTTATATGGATATGATTTGTCACTAAGTCTTTGGACTATGGATACTATTAATGTCCCGATGGCTGCAAGGCTATGGTTTCATCACCTCTTTGGACGTCTGTACTTGTCACTAACACTAGAGCAGACTTAGTGCATTGTTTATGGGTATGTGTGGGGAAAGGAGTTTTCTCGTGGCTAGAGGTTGAACAGACACATGAAATGCATCATAAAATGGTTATTGAAAGGACAGAGAGGACCACAGAGCCTGCCGGCCTAAAGGCTTTGATATATTCAGTAAAGTATTGAAACCAGAAAAAATGTTGTAAACTGCATTAAATTTGGAAATACGTTCTGGACACTTTAGCGTCACCTATGTTACGATATCAAGAAAATCCTATTATTTTAATTTGCCAAAATATGCTTATTGCAGTACACTCCTGTGCTGTTGATGCATTTTTTAAATGAATATATCTCCCTGTCTTTTCTTCTGTTTCCCATCTCTGTGCTTCCAGTATAGTGCAGTGGACACCAACCCTCTGTCCGTCTATGTCATGCACCCCTTTTGGAACTCAATGGTGAAGGTGAGGAGTGTATAATACTTTAATTAAAATTGTGACCATCAGAAATAATGAATTCCATCTTCAATAGCACACATCAGTGGCGGTTTACTACATAGATTCATTTAAAGCAGTGGTTCCTTAACTTTTTCTGCACTTCCCCTATTTTGTAGACCACACACACACACACACACACACACACACACACTTTGCTTCCAGTCTTCACTGTATTTTATTATTTAGATTGTTTAAATGTATTGAAATTCATAGAAAACTACAAAACATCTCGCTGAAGAACTTACCACGACAATTACATTTCACAGTAGAATTATTACAAGTGCCATTCAAAATATAGCGATTTATGATACGTTTGTAAACATTGCCGTTGACAACACAGCCCCGGAAAACACTCAAACGGAGCCTGTACCTGTTTTTATTTTATTTATTTATGCAACATGCTGTAAATGTCTTGGTCCAGCTCCACTGAGCGATAATGCTGTGCTAAGGTGCTGTGCTATATTTAAGACCCTGTGCTCTTTCTGGAGCTTCTTAAGTTTGACATGCCTCCAGACGACTTCCCACAGAAGACACTCTTATTCTGTTTGGGAACCACTGATTTAAGCTGCAAGGTATTCCAGTTAAAAATAGCTGAATTTACAAGACAGACATTTATAAAGATAAAATATATATATATATTTTGGGCCAAAACTCAGTTGTTCAGTATCTGCATTGATTTCTGTCTCTGGATTAACGCAGGCATGATCATGATCACAGGCAGTAAACTGGTTTAATTTTAATATTCTAAATTTAAATTTATGTTTCAATGAAAATCACATCTCTATTTGTATTTGTATTTATCCTGTGTTTTAAACACTGTTCGTGAGTTTGAATGGTTCTATGTTAATGATGACATTTGATAATTGATAGAATATTACACACAGACAAAATGGCACTTACTGTAACAGGCTTGAAATTGGAACAATAGAAAAACCCTTTTTGGTGCCATATAGAACCATCTTTAACACATTCTCCATCAATCTGAAGAACCCCTTCACAACCCTTTAATCATGTGAAAGGTTCTTCAAGTGTTCAGGGTTCTATATAGAACCATTTTCTTTACTAAAGAACCCTTGAGTGTAGAATTAAGTAGGAAGTAGGTCAGTGGAGGAGATAAAATGGGCAATGCTTGTTGAAAATATGAAGTGGATGTAATGTTTTGGCTGATCTGTTTACATGTATCTGTACGTGGAGTATTAAAAAAAAGTCGGTTTGTGTGAACCTTCACGAAGTTAGCTGCTCATTTTAAAGATTCTGTTTACAGTTTTGTGACAATTAAGATGCACAATGCAGCATTTGTGAGTTTTCCATTTAGATCTTATCACTAAATAAATTACACACTTTGTCCCTCACAGATTTTACCCACATGGTTGGCACCAAACCTCATAACCTTCACTGGATTTATGTTCCTTGTGCTTAACTTTGTCATCCTGTCTGTGTACGACTTTGACTTCTATGCTTCAGGTAAGGCCAATAACCGTGAGCTTGTGTGTGTGTGTGTCAGGTGGTCATGGGCTTCTGTTTATGCTGACCTTTTGTGAGCATTGAATACATTTACAGAACGGAAGATAAGGCCAAAGTCCTTCCAGTATCTCTTTCGCTCTGTCTGTCTCTCTCAGTATTCTTTCCTCTTATGTAACCTATTTTATTACTCACCAATGTTTAGAAAATCTGAGACATACAATGGGTCTTGTTAAAGTACTTTTGTTCACTTGTGCGCTAAAGTTAAATAAAGCAAATAAATCACAGACCTGGCCTATAGATTTTCTTGTTGATGAACAGTGACGTTCAAGATCAAACGACAGATTCCAGCTACCCGTAGATGCAATGAAGTGATGAAAAATGTGAACTAACACCAAAGGTTATTCACTAGATTCCTTTAAGGCCACAACAATCTCTTGCCGACAGACACACCCAGTCTTTATCGGCCATGTTAAAAATCTGGCCTGGTTAGTCATGCTTGACTATTGTTGTGCGTAGCATGTCAGTACTTAACAACAAGTTCTCTTTTCTAATTTTATGTATCTTTTTTTTTTTAAAAGCTGAAGGAAGCTCACACGTGCCCAGTTGGGTTTGGGTAGCGGCAGGCCTCTTCAATTTCCTGGCATACACTTTAGGTAAATGTGTGTTTGTGCTTGTACAGGAGATCTTGTGTGTGCATAAAACATATTCCTCATTTCAAAAGCAGTAAAAACCAACCTGTTTGATTGTGCTCATCTTGTTCTGGTCGAGTATGTGTCTTTAAATAGAACTTGAAACAAAACTCTGAAATAGTAACAGCAATGTGTGAAAGTCTTTATGCTTGTGTGAAGACATTATTTATGACACTTCCTTTTAAGGGTAAATACCAATGGAAATCACATATGTCAGTTCAATAAGGGCTCCTAGTTCCTAGACTACATTGCAGTTTGAATGGAGATTTATTAGTTGAAAAGAAAGTATAGTCAATCATAAGGGTCACTCTGTCTTGAAAACAATGAAGTTTATATCTGGATGACTTTCAGTGGTTAAATTATATATAATATAATAATATAAAATTAATACAATATGTATATGCCTGTAATGCTTGTGTACGTGTTTACAGATGGTGTGGATGGTAAGCAGGCCCGCAGGACTAACTCCAGCACTCCTCTTGGTGAGCTGTTTGATCATGGCTTGGACAGCTGGGCCTGTGTGTTCTTCGTGTGCTCCATGTACTCAGTGTTTGGTCGCGGAGCGAGCGGCGTCAGTGTCTTCACGCTCTACTACCTGCTCTGGGTCGTCCTCTTCTCCTTCATCCTTTCGCACTGGGAGAAATATAACACCGGCATCCTCTTCCTGCCCTGGGGCTACGACCTCAGCCAAGTGGTGAGATCTAGTCGGCACACGGCACACACAGTCATTCACTCATGTTTGGGCAGAACTTTAGTCGGGTCATGAAATTCAGAAGTGTCGCAAGGTTTGATTCATTAATGAAATGGTTCTGGATTACTCACACACATGAATCATACAGAGGGCCTCCTTCTTATGTTTCTTATGTGTCACTCCCGTTCCTCAACATATATTCAGTGATAAATTACAAATGGACTAGATTTTCTTATGGCACTGTGTGACATTGTGTGAATGTAAATTGGTGAACGCGTGTGTGGTGTTAAGCATTTGTTATTTTTCAATAATATTTAAATACCTTTATGGCTCCAAACATGTCTTGGATGGTCTAGGGTACTATGAACTTTGCTTTTAGATGCAAAGCATCTCCTGGTGTTACTTACATACTCTCTCTCGTGCATGCTCACTCAGGAATATTAACACTTACAACTCTCCACAAGGTGGCAACACTCATTTATGAACTGCTCCACAAGAAAGTGTTTTCCACCAAGATTTTTAATTTTTCATTTTATCTGATTAAACAGAATATTCCAGTACTACTTAGAATTGTGAATCGTATTTTACAGAACATACTTTATAGATGTATATAGCAGAATGGGTTACAGTTCCCTACCAAACATTGGTACACCAATAAGAAACTTTATGCTCAGCACTTTCTGAATGAGAGCCTGTAAATGCTGTAATTATAAAATGAAACATTTTTATTATTATTTTTTAAACCCCCCCCCCCCCCCTCTTTTTATCCTCCTCTCTTACAGACTATTTCTATTGTTTACATAATAACTGCAGTAGTAGGTGTGGAGACATGGTATAAACCAGTGATTTGGAGCCTGCACTACAGAGATATCTTTATTGTCATGATTGTGGGTAAGAAAGCTGTGCTTTTATTGGTTCTGCTCTCAGTGACGTATTTGTATCTTGTGTTTTCATTGGTTCCTGACAAGTCTCCTCTATCAGCTCTATAATGCTAAATGAGCTCTGTTGTTATGCCTCTATTGATTTAATGAACACTACATTGGGCCCCGAAAAAAGGATAACCACAGTAGTTATTAGTCTGAAGTGTATGAGTTTCAGGGGGTGGTCTGTGGCAGCGTTATTGCAGAATTCCCTTTAAATCACACTTTTTATTTAAGAAATATTGTGGCCATTTCATGCTACGTTTTAAGTTTCCATCACTTGTTAAACTACGTTGGCAACAACAACAACAACAAATGTGTAAATTGTATGTTTAATTTTCTGAACCTGTTTTTTTAATAATGATAAAACTGAACAAAGTACATTTCCAGAATAGAATGTTGTGTTTATTTGGTTTTGCTTCACAGGTTGTTTGTTTGTTGTAACGTTGCCAATGAGCCTCTACAACGTCCTGAAGTGAGTTTAAGCTTCTAACACTAAAATTATTTTATACCTTCTGGTTTACATGGAGGCTTAATAAAAATGGATACTTTAAGACAAGCTGTATTTAACTTTTTTTGTGGTGGGGTTGTGCTTGTTTGTCTGTTCTCTCCTTAGGGCGTATCGGAGTAACAAACTGAAGCATAGCTCCATGTATGAAGCACTGCTTCCCTTCTTCTCCCCAGTGCTCATCTTCATTCTCTCCACACTGTGGATCAGCTTCTCGCCCTCAGATATCTTAGAGCTGCACCCTAGAGTGTTTTACCTGATGGTGGGGACAGCTTTTGCCAATGTCACTGTGAGTACGCACCTAGGATGTGAATGTATCCCTTAACAACAGTTTAGTTACAGCTCGTTTTCAGCAACTGAATATACCAGATTCTGTTTGTTTTTCAGAATTGTTTTTAAAAATGTGCTGCCAAGATCACCCTCAAGTGGGCCACAGCAATGTATATCTATGTACACAGTTATCTGTGATAGCTGACAATTTACCATAATGTTAGTGTGGAAAAATCTATTATGAAAATCATAAGCTTGTTTGTTTAAATTACCCATGCTTATCCTCCAAAAGAAAAAACATATCTTGGCTATGTCTGTTCTGTGCTATGCCTTTTCACAGACAACATCATTGTTGTGTTATGTCCCATGAGAGAGATTAACTCTCTCTCTCTCTCTCTCTCTCTCTCTTCAGTGTAAGCTTATCGTGTGTCAGATGAGTAACACACGTTGTCAGCCGCTGAGCTGGATGTTGTTGCCTATGGTCGTAGTTGTCTTGCTGGTGTTCTCTGGAGTGTTACAGCTGAATGAGACTGCCGTGCTGTATGTGTGGACGTCTGTGGTCATCTTCGCACATATACACTACGGAGTCTCAGTGGTATGTGTTTAAATTTATCACAACACTTACAAAGAATCGTTTCTGAGTTTAGATCGCCCGTCGTAAACCGTCTATTGTGATAACCTTTCTGCACTTTAACATATAGCCAGATGAGACAAACTCTGAGCAGGCCGTGGCTTCCGTTTGACATTTGAAGAGTGTGAAATATAGTGAGGTTCACTTACCAGAGTATGGACAGCTTGACTGTTATGTCTTTAAATAAATATTTCTCCTCTTTCTGTAGGTAAATCAGCTTAGTGGTCACTTCAACATCTACGCCTTCTCTTTGAAGAAGCCCAACACAGACTGACAGGACGAGGAGAAAATCGGCCTGACGGCTGCTGAGGTCTAAGCTGTCCCAGCATTCTCTGCAACCAGCCGACACTGAACCCATCACCACAGAGACGCATCTCATTAACAGAAAAGAAAAACGAAAACCTGCTGACCAAACAAGCCTTCCCAGCCTGAGCCCAGACATGCAGCTGGTCCACAGGACCTACTGAGCTGAGAGACGCAGCTGCACCACAGGCCCCAGCCCGGATATGCAGCTGAATATTGGAGCTGCGTTTACGGGGCTGGTCAGAGCTATGACTGGTCGGCTCTCTGGTGTCTGAAGCTGAGGAGATTTGCTTGTTTCCTACGGAAATGTGCTTTCAGCGACAATACGAGGAGCCTGGGATAATTAACACAAACCACACACTTGTGCATGCCCCACTCACGCATAGCACAGTGTACATAATCATTCACACAGCGCACATTAATGAATGTCTAATACGTTTTTGCCTTGCACCACTGGCATTTTTTTTTTCCGTTCATTTCTGGCTTCCTTTTGGCTTCATTTGAAAAGGCAACTAAAATGCCATGATGTTTTATATCCATTTAAATTTGGGGCATTACTGAATCAAAATGCTTCCTGTTAGTACAATTGGACTTGAGATTTTGTAGTTTGAATACTGTTTTGTTTTCTAGACAATAGGAACCGGGGTTTAACTCTCTTTCTTCTGGTGTCCGGTTATGAGTTTGTATTTGTGGGGATGCCGTATCCTGCTGTGCCTGCAGCCCTGTAAACCTCTCTTCAGAACTCACTTAAGCTTGATATTTTAAGGGGAATTACACAGATGGTTTTCAACGTCTCTGCGTACTTAATTGTTTAGAAATGGATATCGCTCTGTTCAGAGAGTTTTGATGTGAAATTTTGAACTGTAAAGGAATGTAGAGATTGTTCTCTAAAGAGATTATTATGGTAACCAGAGCTCCACAACACACAGGTTTTGTAACAGTTTTATTTGCTGTAAACAACCATTGGGCCTGCACTTGTTTTAATTCGTGAAGGAAGATGCAGATTAAAAAAAGTGGTGCAGTTTAGCCTTAAAATGCCCCGTATGTACCTCTCTACATATGAATGTATTTTAAAAAAGTTTCTCAAACCAGTCATAAAGCAGTGTATTGGGCGTCAGGTACTGTATTCATAACCATTTCCAGAGAACGTTTGGGGGCATTACATGTGTTGGATGATGCAAAAAAGTAAAATTTCACATCAAACTCCTCTGTTTTAAATCATAAACAATTGATTATGCAGAAACCTTTTAAATGCCCCTTAATCTCAGGCAGGCGCTGTAATGAACCAGTCATTTTTCAGTCTCGCACACAGCCTGTGCCCCTTTAATAAACCATCAGACAAGAGACTGTGTGGGTGTAGGGGGCCAAATGTTTTCAGTTGTTGTTGCTACTGTACCCGAAAACCTCAACTCTTTATGATGATTCTTTTTTACGTTGGTGATGGTGTATCAGTTTGCTGATTTTTCAGGTTATTTCTCTGTTTATTCATGAGCTTTTCTTTCTTGCTTGCTTCTCACTAGTGAGCTTTTATTGAGTTTATTTGCGCTTGAATGAAGAGTGCGCTTTAAAGCCTGTCTAGGGAGAGGGCGCACTTGGAGTGAGCGAGTGGCACCTCGCTCCGTTCTCTAAACGCGATAAAAGCACTAGTCTCTGTGTGCCGCCAAACTGCTGCCAAGGCTCGCTTTTTACTCTCTTCTTACCTTCATGGCTTTTGGGTTTCTTTGCAATTCTTCGCAGTTTCTTAAAATTTTTTTAGGGCTGCACAATATCTTGAATACTTTGAATATTTTATGGAGAGGTCAAGATTTTAAATATTGTAATAATCATAAAACTGTACAAATTTGTCACTTTAGTTTTACAGCCGATTTAACCGTTTGTATTCTTGTACATATGAGTTTAGATGATGTCTGAAGCTTTTGCCCCACTAGAGGGCAATGGAAAACCTACAAATTTTGTTTTGGTCAGAATTTCTGGAAAGACATGAAGACTTATACAGGCCACTGAAGGCGAATGTGTAGCTGTGGCACAAAACACAAAGGAAACGTTGTATTGTTTGACATTTCTGCTCGAATTATTTCGACCAAATTGTTTATTTGATCATATAACTTCATTAATTCATTCAAATTGTTGTCTGAATGCTTACAGCACACAGAACATGCTGTGATTGGTCAGATTATCTGCATATTGCAGCTACCTGTGAAGTGAGTAGCTCAGTGACATGATAAAGTTAACAAATGTTGTGCAGCCCTTACATTTTCCCTCATTTTGGTGGAAAGTGATCAATCAGTGTGGAATGTCTGAGTTCAGCTTATTCATTCATTCATTCATTCATTATCTGTAACCCTTATCCAGTTCAGGGTCGCGGTGGGTCCAGAGCCTACCTGGAATCATTGGGCGCAAGGTGGGAATACACCCTGGAGGGGGCGCCAGTCCTTCACAGGGCTGAGTTCAGCTTACAATGTTCTAAATGTCAGTATGTGTACTGTAATGTATATAGTGTGTGAGGCAGACTCATAGATGCTTACTCTGGACTGTTTGTCTGTTAGCGCTGTACTTGCTGCCATGGGATCGGGTGCAGTCTGTAAAATCCATTGGTTGATACTTACATATGTACTTAATGATGTGATGACAGGTGTATATTAATTATTATCATTTTATATTAATTCAGTTGAACTTCTCAGAGACTTTCCAATGGAAGACATGAAGATGATCAAGCTGCTCAGTTGCCTACTGAAATATGCACATTTGAAACAGACTGTAATCTTCTCCCATCCCATAACACATGGTTTGAAGCTATGTTTAAGGGACAATTCATGGTTAAAGTAATTACATGCATTTTTTGTGTGTGTGTGTGTGTTGGAAGTGTAAAGAGCAGACCGTTATGTAATAAACTTGTTCTCATAACTTCTATGAGAGGTCAGTACCTAGTATTTATTGTAATGTCTTTGTTTGTTTGTTTGTTTGTTTCCTATTTAAACTCAACTGATGTGGTGCTCTAATGTCAGATTACAATGAATGATGTGATGCCCTCCCCATTTAAAGGAACATTTCAGTATATTTCATCCTAATCTGAATCTGCTGCATCTTTGTCCTATGGTCAGTTAGCACTGATCGTTTTGATCTGTCTGCATCTGTGAGGTCTTCTAAACTTTGTTTTCAATTATGCCACATTCACAGGTTTCCCTTCAGTGAAAGCCCCTGCTGACCTCTGAGATGCGTATTGCATGTCAGTTTATATTCTAATCATTTAAAAGCACATTTTCTATTGCTGCTTGTGATATTCGTTCACATGTAATGGATGCAGCAGATGGAGACAAAGGTGAAACATGCTGGGCTGTGTCTTTAAGGGCTCTGCTCCTTATTAGGTTTGTGGAGTGTCAGATGTCAAAAAAACCTAATTATTCAGTTAGTACTGAAATTAGCCAGCAAGTGGCGTTACTGTGTATTTGTCAACAGGATTAACTTGACACTTTTTGGTAGTGATGCTTCTAATTGTACTGATACCACCTGGACACTCCCACCTTTCTGTGTGCTGGGGACCAGGTGCTGATTGTACTGTTGTTCTTGAGTTTCAGGATCGCCCACTTTTAAATGTGACATTTCTGGAACTGAAATAGGGAGCACGATGGGAGGATCTCCTTATTTAAAAAGCTATTAAAAGTTCTCAGTAATGTCATCTTTATTAATGTATTTATATATAATGCTTTAGTTAAGAGTGGAATTGTACGATTATTTGTTTTTAGGGTTTTCTTTTTTCCTTATTTTATTATAAACTTGTACAAAAGACCTACTGAAAACCACTAAATTTATCTGTGTGATGAAATGCAGATGTACTGTATTATACTCTCTATTACACAGCCCTATTAAATGAAAGCGTATCCACAAACATGGGCAACTCTTTTTCATTTTTAAGACCATGATTTCCCAGAAACCATTTCTTCAGACTGGTTCTTTGACATGTGTGGGACAGTATATAGCATAGTTTCTCAGTTTTACTAGACCACTGCACTGCATATTGTGGTTTTATCCATTCTCCATTACACCTTCTTCACCTTCAGATGGATTGATAATTAATGTATAGTTGCATCAGGTGTTTTGGGAAATGTACAGGGCAGTGGCTGACCAAGAGCATTATTGAGATCCACTGTTGTGTACAAACGCAGTGCCATTTTTGCATTTCCAAGAATAGCCTAATCATTTAATATTTTTATTTGTTATATTAACGGTTGATTACTATCAATAGTAGTGTAGATTGTTGCTCTTAATGTTGATTAGAAAAAAAATGCTGAGTTTTAAAGTTTTTAAAAACTTTAGTATTCCTTTAAAGTCATTGATACTAATAGAGTTTCAATATTGGTCCTGAAATGATCTGGCAAACTATTTGAAAATGCAGATAAGCCATTTGCAGCCTTTTGTGTCATTTGTCTTCTTTCAACCCATTGTATAAGTTACCGCCAATTCAAGTTAAAGTCGATTAAGAAAATTATTTTAAGTAAAAAAAAAACTAACTGAAATTAATTATTTTTGAGTCTATTTGTGTTAGATGAACATTAAGACTTTTATTTTGAAACTCCACTATGACCACTGTCTTCATCGCAGCTGCGGAATCGCGCGGTGACAACCATTCGATTCAAGTTCGATTCAATTTTAAAGAACCGGTTCTTTGAATTTTCCGCTTTAAAGAATCGACATTTTCATCACATTTTATTTTCTCCTTCAGGTGTCCCCGCTGTAGGTAGGTGTAGTCACTCACGAAAGTGTCAGGCGCTGAGACACAATACAAGCCAATTGGTTGGTTGTTGCTATGCCAACGTCAGAGGCAAAGATGATTGGTCAATGAGTTTTGTTGCCAGTGGACAAAATATTTAAAAGAAGGTGATTAAATTAGGGTTGTATTTATGCTGTCCGGAATATCACGTTGATTGGGAAACATACCATCACTTAAATACGTTAAAAACGTAGTCTTGTATGAATAAATCACAAACGTTTATCCCACACAGTGTGTATTTTTTAAGTATGTTATTGTGCATTTCACAGTAAGGCACATGGAGTTTTGTGTTTTAATTATATGAAAGACAAATTAAAATGTTATTAGATTAATGAGCTCACATTGTCTTGACTTAATCTTTCTTTACTTAAAGTGTGTGTTTTATATGCAGCTTCGCCTGACCACTCCTTAGATATAAAGGGTTTTAAAGGTTTTTTTTATTTAGAATCTTTAATACACAAATGATTAAGGGAATTTTATTTGTAGCTCTAATTTGGTATCCACTTAATGCTACATAAGTGATTCATCGGTTCTATCGAGTCATTTAAAGGAACCGATTCGGAAGAATGTGATGTGAGCAGCGTTTCAGCATCTCTCTCTGTCTCTCTTTCTCTCTCACGACTCAGTAGGGGGCTTTGGCAGTTTTCTGAAAATGGACGGTTGAATTTACGGTCTCCTTTAGGTGCGTCTTCAGCCCTGCAGTGTTGTTACTCCTCTGTTTTTTGGTGAGGGAGCCTGGCTGGACTGTACCGTTAAGGTTATCGGTGCAGTAAGGATGTTCACTCTTAAGTGTTTTAAATGGTTAAGTTACTCAGCTTTGTTTTTATGTTTTAGTGTGAGTATGAATTTTTTTTCCCAAAACGAGTCCTGTGTCATTTCAATAACGCAATACCCTCGCCAACATCTTGTTGAAATTATCCGTTCCCCCTTAAACGGTTCCATTTAAGGTGGAACGGAAAATTCCAAAGCGGCTGGTAAACGGGAATTCAGCCTCCTTAAAAACTTGGCTTAGAGGTGGGTGGTATGGCGAAATTTAACCATATCGAGATAAACTTCACGGTATATTATTTTGACCCCTGAGCGCTGACCAGCAGCAGGAACCGTTGCAGAGGGCTTAGTGCAGTATGTGAAATGCTGAATGAAAAAAAAAAATGTGCTTAGTCCCCTTTCACATTCAGTCCTCAGGTATGATGGTGGATCACACTCAACGCTGCAGTGACACTGACGTGATGGTGCTGTGGTATTGTGTGATGTATTGGTGCAAGTGAATTAGACAAAGCAGTGCTGATGGATGTTTAAAACACTGGGTTCTCTTATTGTCCACCCTTTTAGACAGGTGTTGATCCGCCTTGCTGATGTATAAATAGAGACAGTAGCTCATCTGTTGCTGCTTCAGTGGTCCTTTAACCGTGGTCAATGAACATCTGCCCACAGGTTGCTTGGTTGATTTACTGTTCTTAGTCCAGCACTGACCGAGATGTTCCAAGTCCAGCAGCAGTGCTGTGTGGGATCCACCCATACCAGTGCAGCACACACTAAACATGTAATTGCAGTGATGAAAATGATTTAGCACTCAAAGAATACCTGCTCTGGGGTGGTTCTGACCCCCGAAGAAGAATGTGAAAGTGTAACGTTTACCATGGAGATGGAGTGCACTTTCTAACTGTGTTTTGTGGAAGTGCACCTTTATGGTCAGTGATAAAATCAATCAGTGTAAAAACAGGTCATTGGTGTACATTGTGATGCATATCAAGGTTCTAGGCGATGTTTTAAAGTATTGTGATATGATATGCAGATAATGTTTTCAGTTGTATGAAATATGTCACTTTAAATACTAACCCTATTTTTTTTCTCCACTCAGACAGGAGTCATGGCTGGGAGGATAATGTTCTTCTCCTTGTTTATTCTCTGTGGGTTTCTGGTCACAGTGCTGGGGAATGCAGCTCAGTTTGATCCCTACAAGATCCTGGGAGTCACCGGCAGTGCTAGCCAGGCTGAGATCAAGAAAGTGTACAAACGTCTCGCCAAGGAATGGTAGAGTTTCAGCTGATGGCATTTTTTAGTGTGTTTCCACACATCTTTCAATAATTTACGTCTAACTCATTCATGGATAATTACAACTCCTGTATTTTCTAAATGATGTCCCCTAGAATATTATTACACATTCAGTAAATGTCTCTTTATTATGGATGAATATTATCAGTTATTTTTAATGCCAGCACTGCAACTTGGTGTAAAGCCAAAATGTATTTTTCCAGCAATTACAGCAGAGTTCAGGAACAATTTGTCACTAGCCAGTAGCTAACAGCAGTTGTTTGTAGAGGATTTTTGAGAATGTGTCATAATGTACAGTGTACTCTGGCACCAGGCAATGGCTAAATGGCTGTCCAAATAGTGGGCTGCACGATTACATATAGCATGTATAATTTCTATAGCAGTTAACACACAGTAATTACTGAACAATAATTAGTATTTCTAAAGCTCTTTTACATTCTCCTGATGTCTCCTTGTATTTTTGTTCATATCATTGCTGCCAGGCATCCAGACAAAAACAAGAATCCTGGGGCTGAAGACATGTTCATTAAGATTACCAAGTCCTATGAGGTAACACTGACTGGTCCCAACAATGACCATACTGCAGTTTGTTTCCCATAGTGCAATGCAGAGGTGTTGAAGAGATGCTGAACTACACCTGTTTGTTCTCAATGCTCAGATTTTGTCAAGTGAGGAGAAGAGAGCCAATTACGACCGTTATGGGCAGACAGATGACACTCAGCCTTACGGCCACGGTCAACGAGGCTTCCGCCACTTCCACGACAACTTCTACTTTGACGAGTCCTTCTTCAACTTCCCATTCAACAGCAAGAATGGCCGTGACTCAGCAGACAGCAAGTACACACTTCACTTCAACCAATACGTCAATGAAGTGGTGCCTGACACCTTCAGGAAGCCTTATCTGATAAAGATCACATCAGACTGGTGCTTCAGCTGCATCCATATTGAGCCTGTCTGGAAAGAGGCTGTGCAGGAGCTGGAGCCTCTTGGTAAGAGCTGATTTATACGTTCACTTTGCAGTATATAAATGCCTCAGGCAGGTTGTTTTTAAAGTAAGCAGCTATGTGACTATGTTCCACTGTGTAAAAGAAATCCTGTTTAACTAATTTTCTTTGTAGGGGTGCAATGATACTTTGTGGGGGTGCAACACACATCTACAGTTAGATAAGGAAAAACGATGACTAGAAGTCTGTGAAAGTTTTGCACTGTTTTGCTGTGATGTCATGTTGTTACAATGTATTGTTACGCCATTAAAGAAAATATATAAAATATGCAACAGTGGACGAAGTGTAAGAAGTAGTCTGCATTTGTCTATAAAGGTGTAGGTATTGGAGTGGTTGATGTTGGTTATGAAAGACGCTTGGCCAATCATCTTGGGGCACATCGCACTCCTTCCATACTTGGAGTTATCAATGGAAAAGTTACTTTCTTCAACTACGCTGTGGTGAAAGAGCATCTCATGCAGTTTGTGGAAGACCTGCTTCCACAGAGACTGGTTGAAAAGGTAATTGCACTTTCTGTTACCTAAAAATATCTTTTATATCCTTCTGTAAACGTCTGGAGTAATTCCGTTTGCACTGGAGCCCTTGTTATAACAGAGCAGGAAGAATTAGGATGTAATGAGGCTGGGATTTTAAGGGGACAATAAGCTGAACTACTCTATAGTGATTGGTTTTAAACTTTATTAGACTTCCATTAGACTTTTATTAGATGTCCTCACTGAACATTTCAAGGCTTTAGAAATGTTTTTATTTGGCCATTTATTTTGTCAGATCTCTGACCGGAACGACCAAGATTTCTTGAAGAGCTGGCACGAAATTAACAAGCCACATGTTCTGCTTTTTGACCAAGTGCCTGTGGTTCCTCTCTTGTATAAGGTAAAGATGATGTCTGATGGTGATATTTAGTAGAAAAACCAGCAGAAATCTTGCTGACTGTTTGAATAATCGTGTGTGCACTCTTTCTTCCACAGCTGACTGCTTTTGCCTACAAGGACTATGTGCAGTTTGGCTATGTAGATCAGGGTCTTTCTGAAACTGCAAGCTTGCTGAAGCAGTACAACATCAACACTTACGCTCCAACCATGCTTGTCTTCAAGGAAAACACAGATAAGCCAGCTGATATTATACAGGTAAGCCTCTCTCTCTTAGCATCTTTTTTTTGCTTTTCTGCAAGCACAGTTAGAACTGTTAAGGGACTCCACTGTGTTGAATATTGACAACATAATAACATACAAGAATTGTCAGCATGGGTCAGTATTGTAAGTCAATATATCTGACGGGTTCTGATAGAGATATAGAAACTTTAAGGCAGCAAGGGAGAAAACCTAATAGACCTTAAAGGCTAGGCACCACTTAATGGACCTCCATGAATATTTCACATTATTTTAGTTACTGACATATATAAGTATGAATTAAAATGAAAATAGCAGCTTAATTTGCTTTAAAACTGACAATTGTATTAAATTGACGGAAAAACCTGAGCTCGCTACGGAAATTCTTGAACACAACCGTGACGTCACTGGTGGACAACAGCTGAACAACGCCGCGGTAAAACACCGTTATGACTGACTGTTATGACAGTATCTAGCTAAATAACCAACATTATTCATGACAATAGCCTAGCAATAAGCTAAACTCAAATTTAGAGGTACCGTTATTCTTGTAAATGTGATCGAAGTCGAACTCGAATTCATCCGACACTATAAACCTCCGTAATGCAGCTACGTAGCCGAGTATAATCTGAGCCACCGAGTTTAGCAAGTCAAGCTAACGTTAACTAACACCAACTAAAACAGGCGAAGTGAGTGTCCTTTTTTTGTCCTTGTTTACCTCCATGTTACAGAGGCTCTTGAACACCTTTCGTTGGTGTCCTTACATGCCCATATTGTTGAAAAAGCGCCAGTGAAATGAGCTACAGATAACGGAGTGAGCGGATGGTCCTTTCCAAAGTGCCTGTTTAAAGTGGACAAATTTAGTCCATTTTCTGGATATTTTGGGATCTTTGGGCCATTTGTTCACAGATGTCCCACTGTACATTGAATGATTGCAGCCAAAAATAACACACCATTTCGTCATTTTGCATTAAATTAAGTGCAACTTATAGAGTTGTTGTCCACCATCTACGTCACAGGCAAGATGCCTATTAGAGTTTCCCAACACCGTTGGGGGGGGGGGGGGGGGGACCAACTGTCTTTTAAACCTTATTCCTTGAATTAGTAAGAAATAACATGTTTTCTGACTATCAATAAACACAAGTTAGGAACTCAAATTCCTTTGTATTTATTTGTTTGACACTTTCATATCGCTGGTGCTTAGCCTTTAAGAGCACTGTGAATATACAAATGTGTGCAGATTGTGAAGTATTTACATATGGATCTTGAGGTGGTTCTCAGTGTGCACATTAATATTATTTTGAAAAATGTACTGCTAAAAATGCACTCAAATGTGTTTATCTGAGAAGTATTATTTTCTATGATGGCAGCCTGATGCAGGTGGTTTTTTTTAGAGCATTAGGTAAGGCTCAATGTTTGTCATTTCTTTTGATAAATGTATTTTCTTTTTTTAACCAGACTAAAGGAATGAAAAAACAAATAATAGATGAATTCATTTCCAACAACAAATTTCTCCTCGCTCCTCGCCTGGTGAACCAGAAACTCTTTGATGAGCTTTGTCCTGTCAAACAGTTCCATCGGCGCAGGAAGTAAGTTGACAGCATTTGTAGGTGTTTATGAATCAGAATGAAACTGACTTTCCTGAGTTGAGGATGTGGAGGTATGATGGGCAAAGCAGACTGGGAAATATGGGAGCTACTGGTATGTGTAGAGTTTAGTGACTGAGGACTGCTTTGTTTTCTCTCCACAGATACTGTGTTCTGCTAATCACTGGGGATGAGGAAGCATTTGTCCCAGGAAACAAAGCCTTTCTGTCTCTGGCTTCTGCAAACACGAAGGATGTGCTGCGTTTTGCCTATGTTTATCAGAGACAGCAGCAGCCACTGTGCACTGTGCTGCTAAAGAACAGAGAGAGCACTCCACCACAGGTGAGCGCTGCTTTCTGCTCTGTAGCAGTCTCACAAGAACACACACCATTGCATAACCCCCAAAAAATGTAAACTTAAAGGGAACATTTACAACTGTGGGGAAATGCAGTTCTCTGCTTTATTTTACGTTCAGAAGCACTGCGTCTTTTATAGTGAAAAGGTACATGGATGAAGTTGAACTCTTTTCAGTTTGAAGTACCACAGATACTTGAGTTGTTTTGATTTTTTAAGGATTTTCTTACTTTCATGCAATTAGTGCTCTTCTGAATTTAAATCCATGTACAGAGAGAGAGAGAGAGATCCTCATAATTCTATAGTGTTTTTTTATTAAAACTGTGAACGTTGAATATTATAAATATTGCTTTAGAAGTATTTGTAGAAGTATGTCCAATACACACACCCATTTAGTTTTCATTTATAAAACAAGTCCAAATACAGACAGAAATGTTCAAAGTAATCAGATGTCATCTAGAGGTTTCTGTCTTTTCTGTGTCCTATAATTGGTTTTGTGCAGATAATTGACAGTGTGTTCAACAGAAAAGAGTACTGTATATATTCTTCTCACAGGTGGTGATACTGGAGAGGCGAAATGGAGCCGGTAAAGTGCTGTATAAACCTGTGCTGGGTGGTTGGAATGGCAGTGAAGAGGATAAACACAGGCTACTAGAGGAACTGGAGCGGCTACAGAAAGATCCCTCCATCCTAAACTACGACGCCATGCTGCCAGAACTCAACAATGAGTTCGCCTCTGTCAGTCCCTCTAGAGTTCTCTCTCTTATTGGAGTTGCTTTTAATGAGAAATTAGTCCTGGCCTATTTTACATTCCCTTTAGATTTAGAAGGACAAGGGAGCAATTAACATGCTTGAAGAGGATTAATGTGGACTGGGCAGCTTCTTTGCATAAAACCACTGTCCAAATGTTATAAAAAGTTATATCTTCGTGTACTCAGTGATGAGTCATCATGAGTAAACACAAAACAGGAAGAAGTACAGACCTAGATGGGCAGATTTATGACTAGAGACTGAAATGTGTCAATTTGTGTGATTGCAGATGTTTTTAATCAGATGGATCTATACAGCGTTTGACTACCTCTCTGAAATCGTTGATGACCTTCTTCACAATAATTGGTAAGTAAACCTACAGGACCTAGTAGTGCACGTCCCAAAGCCTGGGTAAGTCAGGAAGGGCATCTGGCGTAAAAACTGTGCCAGATTGATGGTGCGTATCACGGTTGAGGCACTGTGGCGACCCCTGGAGGGAGGGAGCAGCTGAAGAAATAATAATAATAATAAGAAGAAGAAGAAACATACAGGACCTACAATGCAGACCTGGTATATATTCTTATTTTAACCAAAGAGAGCATAATGGTTGTTTGTTATTGTTCTTATTTTTAGGCGGGAAATGATGCCACTTCTGTCACTGATATTCTCTGCACTGTTCATCCTGTTTGGAACTGTGGTTATTCAAGCTTTCAGGTATGATTCTCAGCGTTTACAGTAATGTCCTTCAGGAAATGTCTAAAATATTAATTTAAGGACATTTTTTCACCCTGTATCAGTGACTCCAGTGAAGAGAAACCATCAAATCCAAAGACAAAAGACTCAGTAAAGACAGAGAATGGGTCACCAAACCCCCCCACCACCTCAAGGTGCCCCAGCTTTCTGAAATGTTTACTTTCTTACTTGATGTTTAAATCTTTACTTTTCTGGTTTTACAGTCTCTATATGATTTTTCAAGGGCCTACGTATATGTATATAGTACGCTGTGGTAATCCCTGTTTCTATACAGCCGTCCACCAAAGAAGAACTTCGTGGAGGTGACCGAGTTAACAGACATCACCTACACTAGTAACTTAGTGAAGCTGAGACCAGGCCACATCAACGTTGTCCTGGTGCTGACCGATGCAACCAAAAACATTCTGCTCAGCAAGTTTGCCAAGGAGGTTTACTCCTTCACTGGGTCAGTCTTTATATTTTGGGATGGTTTGGTTTTCTTTTATCATGTGTCCAAGCACAAGGCATAGGTGAAAACAAATTGAAAAAATAGTCTTTTTTTTCCCAACAGTGGATCAGTGATGGCAGGGATAAGATAAATTTAGCTTATTTTTAAAATTCATATAATGGGATCTGTCGTGCTACTAAACACTATTTTTGTGTAACCTCCAGGAGCCTGACACTGCATTTCTCTTTTCTGAACGTGGACAAACACAGCGAGTGGATGGCCACCCTGCTGGAATACGCTCAGGATGCTATGCAGATCGACATGGACGACGAAGATGGTGGCAACCGCAAAATGGACTATACAGGGTATGTGCTGGCTCTAAATGGCCATAAGAAATACCTGTGCTTGTTCAAGCCTGTTTACACAGGTGAGGATGTAGATAGCAAGTCAGAGGATGACACTGGGAGCTCCAGGTCCAGATCAAGCTCAAAGGACGAGCACCAGCATAGGAAAAGCACGACACGTTCACGCTCTACCACCCTTCAGATCCACCACAAACTGGACCGGCTCGGCCTCTGGATGGAAAGGCTGATGGAAGGGACGCTGCCTCGCTACTACATTCCTGCCTGGCCTGGCCTGGACAAGATCACGGTCAATAAGTAGAACCCACTGGAAGAGGAGAGTGTGTTGTGATAATGCTAATATTAGCTCTGGAGAAAGATGGGCTCTGAGGACCTGCAAAACACTGAGGGAAAGAAGATGGAGCCATGAGTGGCTTAGCAAAAATATGTAGATTGATGGAGATCAGTGTGTGTCCTTTTAAAAACAATTTCTCATCACTCCCACCATGGTCACCTCAGGCATTAGACCTTGAGTGTGGCCCTTGAGTCCAATGCTGTGACTCTGGAGAGGAATACTTGAATTGACACTGATGCTGTAATTGACCCAAGTGAAAAAGTAGCGTCATCCAACCATAATGCTGTGCTACAGCTACTCTACGCTGTCCTGAGCTCTGATTATAATTTTTTTTAAATAAAATATAAAGACCAACTGGAGCTTGATTAATTTTACCTGAGGAGGTACATAAGCTTGTGTTTGTTGCTCCCTGAATAGTTTTCTTTGTGGGGAGCACATTCCACAAAAAATTCGGGAAATTACATATGCATTATTTCATATACATTTACCAAATAAATCCTTTAATTATATACAAACCTCCTCCGGTAAAATGAATCCAGCTTAAATAGTGCTGAAGTCTATAAAGGTACTCTTAATAGTGTGGTCTGTTAAAGTACAACAAAACCTGAGATGAATATCACACTGTGTTTATAGGAATTTTTCACAATTATTAAGAAAGCATACTTTTTTTTTAGTTTGTTTGTTTTTAATATGCATTGGTCACTGGTACAGGATGCTATTCCATTCCTGAAAGTTAGCAGTTTAATGATACAGGATTTCTGGGTACAGTTAAAACCAACAATGTTGCTTATTCCTTACTGTACCTTTTAATGGCTCCAGTCAGTCAAGCTCTGAGGTGAAAGTTAGGACTTCAGTAGAACTCATGCCTTGTAACTTTAGCTGATCACTTGACTGTGCACCTTGTGATCACTTACTGCTTCTGGAACAGCAAACTGTAAAATGTAGCATGAACTGAATAACTGTACGAGTAGAGGGATCTCCTTCTGCAGCATATAAACACTGAAAGATCACAAAATGTCATGCTGTCAGTGTAAATAGAAACTCACTGTCCTGGATGGAAGGATTCAGAAGACAGTCTCTGTGCAATAAGTTTCTGTTCGGCTTGCCACTTTTTTTTCTTCATTTTGATGCTTTTATGAGTTTTGTTATTTTTATGAGTTTTGTCATTGTTGAATAAATCGGAACTTAATAGACATTTTTGTATGAACACAAATATACACCAAAGGCACTGATAAATCTAGACCCTAGAGGTTACTGTTTTTTAATGTCAGTGGAGGATATGTCCATTTATTTGACCCTGTAAATTGGCATATTGTAGGAGAAATAAACTAAATTTTTTCTCTCTGTCTGTATTAATTAAGCACTAGCAGTGGAGATTACATGCTGTCTTATTGTGGAGATGAGCCTGAATTCAAATTAAGCTGAATTACATTCTGGATAGTAATTGTGAGAAATGTGCAGGAGCTTTAGGTTTCAGTTTAGCAGCAATAATCACAAACTGGGTCATGTTTGCCTCAGTATTTTACCTTTGTCAACTTTTTATTACATTTTTTTTCTCAAGTATGAGGTGAAAATGTTAAACTGACTGCCTGGTGAATCAGACTGAAGTAGCTGTTCATTACAGTCTTCCATGAGAGAGAGATTTTTAGGACAGACTATTGTAAGCAACAAAACCCCCCATACATTATCTCACCCTTATGATGTTCACTGAACATCTCTAATGCCTATACTGTTCTATATGATCGTGTCTGTGCTGCTGTATTGTAATTTAAATCATTCTGTTGTTGTAACCTGTTAAATGTATTTAAAAGTTATTTTATATGCAAACATTACGTACTAGAGCCTCTTTAGAAATGATCACTCAATTTCATTTAAGTCTTGTATGCTTGATATAAATATATTTATCACATTATTCTAAATATATGGCCTGTTTTATTTGCTGCACTTACCTTTTTGGATAACTGTTGTTTTCTGAAATATCAAGAGTCTACTAGAACTTAATAAAATGTTATATTTCCATAACTGTCATTTCGTTTTTATTTAAATCTGAGTTTATAATTTGAACAGTACATAAGGCAGATACGTTTATTCAAAATGTTTGGTGAAGCACTACAAGTAGCTAAGTCATTTTATTCATTTGTCCTGTGATTAAAAGCCCTGAATTTCTGGCCTGTTGTCAGCTGGAGTTAAAGCCTTGTACTTCCAAAATGTTGAAAGTTGGGCCATTCTTCAGGATTTTTTTTACATGTAAAGTACAGCTGGCATTTGGAAACTGAATTAAAAAAAAACCAAATGTAATGCTGAAAGAGAATGCTAAATCTATTTTGTCATTCTTTGTCTGATTTAATCATTGGGAGGTGAACAGAGTAATCGAGTGTGAAATTCCTGATAGCAGAGAAACTGTAGGCTCTGGTGACAGAAAACAGGTCACAAAATCCAGTGTAGTTATGTGTCCTTGTAGTGATGATCAAAACTGGTTAATATGAAAAATATTTGAAAATTCTTTTTTTTCTGGCAAACTGGATGGTTACAGTTTACCAATCAGCAGTGGATATATTGTGTACTGCCTTTTTTCCACCTAACATGCTTGCCCTCCCCTGCCAGATAAGATTGTACAGAATTGAACCAAACTGAATTCAATGAGTTTTGGGAAGTATTTGGGAACGCCGTGCATAACACCTCCATGGATGTCTTTAAAATGACAAAACATTTTAAGTCATGTAACCACTGAGCGATGTTGAATCAGTAAATTCCTCCTGAAATGAGCTTTTCACATCAAACCACTCTCAGTGACTTCATATCTGAACCATTTATTTATTGAAAAATCCTAGGAATCCCTCTTCATTTACATTACTATCCACATTTGTCTTGTGAAAACACCTCTAAGTGAGAAACAGATCTTACTGACAGTAATCCATGACAAATTTCAATTCTCATCTTTTTAACAGCCACTGGCTTTTTGCTTTATTACTATTATGACCCTCAGGGCCATCCACAGTAAACCAGCAAATCGATCAGTAAAGAGAACCTTGATGCTTTTTTCACATTCATTTAATCATAGTATTTTATCTTTGGAAGGACACACAGCATTTCAAAAAGGAGGTTTGCGGCAGTCAGAGCAGTGTTGCCTGAAAAAGTAAAAGGTACTTGTATTAATAACATTCATACCACAATGAATGGACTTAAATATTTATAGTGACTTGATCCTCAATGATATAAAATTATCTACAATCATTTAAAATTATCTACAGCTCCAGTCATCATTTTGTATATAGCTGTAGTATATCTGATTGATGTCTGTTAAAAATATCTATGAGAAAATTCTAAGTTATTAATATCTATAATGTAGTGTGAGCTTCAGCGGAACAAATATAATCAGATTATCTAGGCATAATATATTCATTCATTGTCTGAAACCGCTTATCCAGTTCAGGGTCACAGTGGGGCCAGAGCCTACCTGGAATCACTGGGCGCAAGGTGAGAACACACTCTGGAGGGGGCGCCTGTCCTTCACACACACTCACACATTAACTCCTATGGACACTTTTG
This sequence comes from Hoplias malabaricus, assembly GCF_029633855.1. NCBI lineage: Eukaryota > Metazoa > Chordata > Actinopteri > Characiformes > Erythrinidae > Hoplias > Hoplias malabaricus. The sequence continues at coordinate 14,183,773 of NC_089804.1, forward strand.
AGTCGCCAATCCACCTACCAACGTATGTTTTTGGACCGTGGGAGGAAACCGGAGCACCCGGAGGAAGCCCACGCAGACACAGGGAGAACACACCACACTCCTCACAGACAGTCACCCGGAGGAAGCCCACGCAGACACAGGGAGAACACACCACACTCCTCACAGACAGTCACCCGGAGGAAATCCACGCAGACACAGGGAGAACACACCACACTCCTCACAGACAGTCACCCAGAGGAAACCCACACAGACACAGGGAGAACACCCCACACTCCTCACAGACAGTCACCTGGAGGAAACCCATGCAGACACAGGAAGAACACCCCACACTCCTCATAGACAACCACCTGGAGGAAACCCACGCAGACACAGGGAGAACACACCACACTCCTCACAGACAGTCACCCGGAGGAAACCCATGCAGACACAGGGAGAACACACCACACTCCTCATAGACAACCACCTGGAGGAAACCCACGCAGACACAGGGAGAACACACCACACTCCTCACAGACAGTCACCCGGAGGAAACCCACGTAAACACAGGGAGAACACACCACACTCCTCACAGACAGTCACCCAGAGGAAACCCACACAGACACAGGGAGAACACCCCACACTCCTCACAGACAGTCACCCGGAGGAAACCCATGCAGACACAGGGAGAACACACCACACTCCTCATAGACAGCCACCTGGAGGAAACCCACGCAGACACAGGGAGAACACACCACACTCCTCACAGACAGTCACCCGGAGGAAACCCACGCAGACACAGGGAGAACACCCCACACTCCTCACAGACAATCACCCGGAGGAAACCCACGCAGACACAGGGAGAACACACCACACTCCTCACAGACAGTCACCCGGAGGAAACCCACGCAGACACAGGGAGAACACACCACACTCCTCACAGACAATCACCCAGAGGAAACCCACACAGACACAGGGAGAACACCCCACACTCCTCACAGACAGTCACCTGGAGGAAACCCACGCAGACACAGGAAGAACACACCACACTCCTCATAGACAGCCACCTGGAGGAAACCCACGCAGACACAGGGAGAACACACCACACTCCTCACAGACAGTCACCCAGAGGAAAACCACACAGACACAGGGAGAACACACCACACTCCTCACAGACAATCACCTGGAGGAAACCCACGCAGACACAGGGAGAACACACCACACTCCTCACAGACAGTCACCCAGAGGAAACCCACGCAGACACAGGGAGAACACACCAACTCCTCACAGACAGACACCCGGAGGAAACCCACGCAGACACAGGGAGAACACACCACACTCCTCACAGACAATCACCTGGAGGAAACCCACGCAGACACAGGGAGAACATACCAACTCCTCACAGATAGTCACCCGGAGGAAACCTACGCAGACACAGGGAGAACACACCACACTCCTCACAGACAGTCACCCGGAGGAAACCCACGCAGACACAGGGAGAACACACCACACTCCTCACAGACAATCACCCAGAGGAAACCCACACAGACACAGGGAGAACACCCCACACTCCTCACAGACAGTCACCTGGAGGAAACCCACGCAGACACAGGAAGAACACACCACACTCCTCATAGACAGCCACCTGGAGGAAACCCACGCAGACACAGGGAGAACACACCACACTCCTCACAGACAGTCACCCAGAGGAAAACCACACAGACACAGGGAGAACACACCACACTCCTCACAGACAATCACCTGGAGGAAACCCACGCAGACACAGGGAGAACACACCACACTCCTCACAGACAGTCACCCAGAGGAAACCCACGCAGACACAGGGAGAACACACCAACTCCTCACAGACAGACACCCGGAGGAAACCCACGCAGACACAGGGAGAACACACCACACTCCTCACAGACAATCACCTGGAGGAAACCCACGCAGACACAGGGAGAACATACCAACTCCTCACAGATAGTCACCCGGAGGAAACCTACGCAGACACGGGGAGAACACACCACACTCCTCACAGACAGTCACCTGGAGCGGGACTCGAACCCACAACCTCCAGGTCCCTGGAGCTGTGTGACAGTGACACTTACCTGCTGCATCACGGTGCTGCCCAGGCATAATATAGATATAATAAAAACAAAATACAAGTAATGTACATAGTCAACCATCTTTACTGACGGTTTCAGTAGATAAAGTTAGTAGGTAGCTTGCACCTTTTCTCTGAGATTTTTTTTTACACACAATCCCTGACCATATAATAAAATGAACTTAACTAATTCACTCGGTTTTACCTGTGGTGTCATAGGGAGGGGAGACTTCCACTAAATCACAACCCACAAGGTTCAGGCCTCTGCAGCCTCGAATAATCTCCAAACCCTACACAGAGGGACACACACACACAGAGGGAACAGAACACACAATAACTCAGATACGTATTAAAAGTGTAGAAGTACAGTTGTATACAAAGGTTTAATTATGGCTTCTGGCTTTTACTGTAACTCAGAAAATCATAAATACAGTCAGTATTCCTTTGCAGTTTTATTCACTCTGTTAAGTCAAGACTTTAAAAGCACACAAACTGTCAAAAACTACTGATGATAAATTTGGGGACGCTTTTACACGGCACTTTTAATCACCAGATAAATGTATCTATGTGGTATCTTTATTTCTGACAGTTTAATCGAGTACAGTAATAAAAATACAATGAAGTATTTCCCACCCTTATTTATAGGTACAGATCAGATTGGTGGAAATACCTGTATAGGAGTAAGGCCTGCGATCTCAGGTGTTCCAGTGCCTGGAGCATATGCAGGGTCCAGAGCGTCTATATCAAAGCTCAGATACACCGGCCCTGATCCCATCTGTGTCCGAACCTCAGCCATGAGAGGAACCAGAGATTTGTACCAGCACTCCTCCACCTGCACCACACGGAAACCCTGAACAGCAAACACAATACACACAAGCATTAAAAAAGACCAACTGGACCAACATAATGATCCAATACTCTGGCTTTTTCATACATATATACGAAGGCGATTATATACGTTTTCAGATGACAGTGTATTTAACTAATAACAATATATGCACAACAGTCACAGCTGTAGACCTACAACTGATCTTCACAGTCCAGTCTATACGACAACTTGTCATTGCAATGTTGCAATGGAGCAACAGCAAAACACTCTCCCTGGTAGATCTGTATGGAGCTAAATCAACGTTCAGTCAAAAAACAGCTGCTGTTTGACCTCTGGCCTAGAGTCATATTTTTGCTGAATCATTGGACGCAAGACGGGTATACACCCTGGAGGGGGCGCCAGTCCTTCACAGGGCAACACACACAAGCCCCTACGGACACTTTTGAGTCGCCAATCCACCTACCAACGTGTGTTTTTGGACTGTGGGAGGAAACCGGAGCACCCGGAGGAAACCCACACAGACACAGGGAGAACACACCACACTCCTCACAGACAGTCGCCCGGAGGAAACCCACGCAGACACAGGGAGAACACACCACACTCCTCACAGACAGTCGCCCGGAGGAAACCCACGCAGACACAGGGAGAACACACCACACTCCTCACAGACAGTCACCCGGAGCGAGACTCGAACCCAAAACCTCCAGGTCCCTGGAGCTGCGACCCTAGTTTATCAAATGCCATACAATAATAAGTCAAATATAAAAATGTCAATAAAATATCAATCAAATATATAAAAAGCAACTCACAAATATATCATTCAAATTTTTAAAATTCAGACAAATACAATTAAAATATTCAAAATGCAAATTCAAGTACTTGTCATTGATTTAGCTCCATAGATTCTTTTATGTGGTTTCTTACATGAGCTGACAGGGTTTTCTATAAAAAAGGTTATTGACAGAATCCCAGCTTCAATGTGGTTTCTACTGCTTTCAACATAATTACGTCCACTTTAAATAGAGAACTGTACATCATACAGTTTCAGAAACCACATAAGAGATTATAAGGCAGTGCTAAATACCAAAAACCAAGACATTGCTGTGAGCAATGAAAACATCTTGTAAACGTGATTTTTCAACAAACATTCTCAACCCTATCACATTTTTAGGAAACAAAGTCACTGGAGCCATAGCCAGTATGTGTAGCGTTTTCCTGAGTAGAGACCTGAGCTCTGCTCCAAGCGTAGTTGTCTGGAGAGTAGCCAGTGCCTCTGAGTCCAATTTGGACCACCCTCTTACAGTCCAGTAGCCCTTCCTCTACACAGCGTCTGAAGGGAGTTCCATGTCCAATCTTCTCCCCGAGAACCACATCGCCAGTGTCCGAATGAGCGTCCACATGGATCAAACCCACCGGACCGTGTCTGTATATAACAGTGTAATCAATATTAAAGTGACATTAATTGCATCAATGAGTGTCAATGTAATGATAGCCTCACACTGCCAGACCCTCCAGGGAGTCCGGTACCGTTTAACATGGTCAAGAACGTCCTTCTACAGCAGGAAAAGCCAATTACAATTCTGCTTTTTTGGCATGAGGTGTAGAAGGAGGTAGATAACCAATCATAACTCAACAGGCACAGTACTGACAGTGAGGCCAACTCAACACACTGAAAGGATCAGAGTCTCCGTCAACTTGTGGATGGAGCGTCTGTGGCTGAAACTAGTTCTAAAGACTACACACTAAAAACTTGATATATTTAGGAAAATACATGAATGAAGAGCAAATAAAGAGTAATTATGTGTTAAACATGAGCAGAGGTGTCTTCTATGTAGAGGAAGAGTAACTTGTTTTCCCAATAACAGAATGTATTTTAAATAATGCTGCCCAATCAGGTGTCATCAATTATAATACTCCTCTATGGGGTCTCATTGCCTGAGTATGGCTCATGTTTTGACCAGAATAAAGTCCCTGGGCCAGTCCTGTCAGACGTAAAAGGTTCTTTGAATCATAAATTACTGAAAGCATATTTGAAAGCATAATTTTTCATCTGTACCAATGTCGTTAAATCAAATCATGATAAATTATGGGATGCCGTGAGGCACTAAACGGTTTCCTAAAGAATCACAATCCAGTCAAACCCAGTCAGAGATATGTTCTTTTTGCAAGTACAAGAAAATGAATGACTGTAAATGAATACAAATAAAAAAAAACATGCACTGCATCTAATACAAGAAACAAAATGCAGGCGATTGTTTCTTAATTCTCTTTGCACTTAATAGCAGAAAAGATCTACTGTTGTGGACTGTTACCTTTCAGCCACTGCCTGAAGGATGGGGTATGCGATAGTGTGATCCCCACCTGTTCATGGCAAAAGAAAACATAAAGACATAATGGTACATAAGGTGGAAGTAAAATATTGACAGATTTGCTGCATCTGCTGGTAGAGTACTGAAACTCTGTTAATCATTAAAGAGTCTTCATCAGCTCATAGGTTTAAAGTACATTTGCAGTTTCATTCCTCCACCGCGTTGTTATGAGGCAAGGCAAGGCAAGGCAAGGCAAGGCAAGTTTATTTATAGAGCACCTTTCATACAGAAGCAATTCAAAGTGCTTTACAGAAAAAGAAATTACATTAAAAGCCAGAGTAAAATCATAAATTCCAATAAGACAATTACATAAAAAGAGTAAAATGATTAAAATGATTAAAACTATTTAAAATGACAATAAATGAAAAGAAATAAAAGAAATAAAATGCCGTTACAGAAAAGTGCAGAATATTTTAAACTGAGCTGTAAGCCTGCTCAAACAAGAGAGTTTTAAGTCTTGATTTAAATGTGTCTAACGTTGGGGCACTTCTAATATTCTCAGACAGCTGGTTCCATTTAAAAGTGGCATAGTAGCTAAATGCTGCCTCTCCATGTTTAGTTTTGACCCGAGGCAGGACTAACTGACTAGTTCCTAAAGATCTGAGATCTCTGCTCGGCTCATATCTCTGTAGCAGATCTGATAAATACGCTGGTCCTACCCCATTGAGACATTTATAAACCAGTAATAACAACTTAAAGTCTATTCTATAACAGACTGGTATCCAGTGTAAGGATTTGAGGATGGGGGTGATATGATCTCTTCTTTTGCTCCGAGTGAGAACTCTGGCAGCTGCATTTTGAATCAGCTGAAGCTGTTTAATGGTCTTTTTTGGAAGTCCAGCTAAGAGACCATTACAGTAATCAATCCTGCTAGAAATAAAAGCATGGATAAGTTTCTCTAGGTCTGGTTTAGTCAGAAAATCTCTAATCTTACTGATGTTCTTAAGATGGTAAAATGCTGATCTAGTAACCGCTTTAATATGACTACTAAAACTGAGATCTGAGTCCATTGATACACCAAGGTTGCGAGCCAGTTCTTTAGATTTGAGGGCTCTCGAGTCCAGATACGTAGCCAATCTTTGTCTCTCAGTGCTATTCCCAAATAGTATAATCTCAGTTTTATCTTTATTCAGCTGCAGAAAATTGTGTCCCATCCAGTTTGTGATGTGTTCAAGGCACTTGCTTAATAAGTCAACTGGGCCAGAGTCGTTTGGGGACAGGGCCATGTAAATCTGAGTATCATCTGCATAGCTGTGATAGGACAGCCCATAGTTCTGTAGAATCTGGCCAAGAGGAAGCATATATAAATTAAATAAAAGTGGACCAAGAATAGAGCCCTGGGGGACACCACAGGTTACTGGCATGTTCTCTGAAATATTATTTTCTATTTCTACAAAGTAGTTCCTGCCTTCCAGGTAAGAAATGAACCACTTCAGGACTGTTCCTGAGAGTCCAACCCAGTTTGCGAGTCTATCTATAAGAATCTTATGGTCAATGGTATCAAAGGCAGCACTAAGGTCAAGAAGTAATAGAAGAGATACCTTTCCAGCCTCTGTATTTAAGCGGATGTCATTAATTACCTTGATTAGAGCAGTCTCAGTGCTGTGATTAGACCGGAACCCGGACTGGAATTTGTCTAGGCTACTGTTTATGGACAAGAAACCAGTGATTTGCCTGAAAACTATTTTCTCAATGATTTTGCCCATGAACGGTAGATTAGAAATTGGCCTGTAGTTACTTATCAGAGAAGATTCTAAATTTTTCTTTTTTAGAAGAGGCTTTACAACTGCAGTTTTTAGTGAGCTCGGAAAAACCCCCGACATGAGTGAGGTGTTTACAATGTGGAGTATGTCTGGTGCTATAGTGTGAAACACACTCTTTAAAAAATTGGTTGGTAGTGTGTCAAGACTGCAAGTGGATGATTTGAGATGATTAACTGTGTCAGTTAAAATATTACTATCAACAGTACTGAACTCTGACATTTTAACTAAGGAGTTTTTATGAGGTGATGGAGAGGGTACAGACTCATTGTTGGATATAGATGTACTAATCGCTTGTCTGATATTCTGGATTTTAGTGTTAAAAAAGAATGCAAACTCATTACATCTCTCAGTTGATACTAATTCAGGGGCCATTGGTGTGGGTGAGTTAGTAAGTCTGTCGACCACGGTGAAGAGGATTTTGCTGTTGTTAGTGTTATTGTTGATGATACTAGAGAAATAGGATTGTCGTGTTTTGCATATTGTCGCGTTGTATTGACGTAGCCTATCTTTGTAGATTTCTTTGTGAATATGAAGACTTGTTTTACGCCATCTGCGTTCTGCCTTGCGACACTCCCTCTTTTGGATTTGAACAACAGAAGCATTTCTCCATGGTGCTTTCTGTTTGCAAGACAAGGCCTTCATTTTAACTGGCGCAATCTCATCCATTACACTGACAATTTTTGTATTAAAACTATTCAGCAAATCATCAACAGAGTTGGATCGTTCACATGGTGTAGTGCACAATTTACTCATGAAAAGTGTAGCTGTGCAGTCCTTTATAATCCTTTTCTTGACACAAACTCTTCTATCTCTGATGACTGGTGAGGCCCACATATCAAAGAACACACAGTAGTGATCTGACAGTGCGACGTCCTTCACAGTCACTGATATGTTGAGACTCTTTGAGATAACAATATCCAGCGTGTGACCATGACAATGAGTACTCCCTGTAACATGCTGTGAAAGACCAAAAGAGTCCAATATGGCAAGTAGTTCCTTGGCAAAACAGTCCTTGGGATTGTCGATATGTATGTTAAAGTCACCAGCAATAACAAAATGGTCAAAGTCTGTAGAAATAAAGGACAGCATCTCTGTAAATTCATCAATAAAATTAGCGCTGTACTTCGGAGGCCTGTAGACAGTTACTAGTAATATCTGTGGTGTCCCTTTCAAAACTACACAGAGATTCTCAAATGTTGTGAAGTCTCCAAATGATAACTGCTTGCACTGAAAAGAACCATGGAACAAAGCAGCTAGACCTCCACCTTTTCTGCTGGCACGAGATGCATTTAAAAAATGAAAATCTGGAGGAGCCGACTCCAATAAAACAGTTGCAGCACTACATTCATTTAGCCAAGTCTCAGTTAAAAGTATAAAATCAAGCCCATGTGCTGTAATAAAATCATTAATTAAGTGTGATTTGTTGGTGAGAGATCTGATATTTAGAAGAGCTAACTTAGTAACTTGTGCACTTTGCCACAGAATCTCTGTTTCACATTTTATTTGCTGTAGATTGGCTACATTCACAGAATCTGACCTGAACTCTCTGTTCTTTCTCTCTCTGATAAGTACTGGAATGGGAGAGATTACAGGCATCAAAGGTCCAAGCTTGTTTTGAAAACATGTACTGCTGACATCATCACTGCAGCAGCCAGGACCCGAAAAACATCACTTTTCTTTGCCCTTATCAGCTGACGAAGCTGTGTGAAGCTCCTGCTGGCGATGGGGCCGTGAGCGAAGCTGCCTTTCCGGGGGTTGAGGAGCTTGTCTTTTCCGTTGAGGTGCTCTAGGTGGTGATGGAGTGTGATTATTCTTAGGGGACAGTCTGGGGGACTGCAGTGGAGAAGTGGCAGTAGATGATGGTGGAGTAGAAGCTGGGGTGGTTCTTCTTTGCACCTGAGGGCTGGCTGACAGGGAAAGTGACAGCCTTGTCCCAGCCGAAACCAGCTTCTCCATGGCTGCTGGGAGGTTCAGGTGGGGTGATGTGGGGGGGGGAGATAGAGGACAAGGAGGATTCCTCTTGGGGTTTTGGTGTCTCTGGCAGCTGATAGAGTTGGTCATTGCCACTCATGTCCAGTGTCTGCTGCTCCCTCAGGTCGTCCTCAGTGGAGAGAGGATGTTCCGGCTCTGACATGGTGTCATCAGCTTGTACAGGAGAGTTCCTGGATGTTGATGCTGATGCGCCACCCCCAAGAGAAGTAGATAGATTGCACACTGAGAAAATGAGATTGTCTGTCAGAAGTTTAACACCCCTCTTGTTTGTGTGCAGTCCGTCTCTCCTAAAAAGTTCTCTCTTCCCAAAAAACAAGTTAAAATTGTCAATGAAGTTCAGTCCATTTGACCTGCAGCTGTTCTGTAGCCATGTGTTTAATCCCAGTAACCTTGAGAACATATTGGTGCCTCCTGCAGGTAGAGGTCCACTGATGAAAAATTGTATGTTGAACCTACTGAGTGTGTTAATGAGGTCATTAAAGTCTCTTTTTAAAACTTCAGACTCCTGCTTGATAGTGTCATTCTTTCCAACGTGTACAATAATCCTCTTCACATTGGTGTACTCAGCCAGTACAGCTGGAAACTTTGCAGTAAGTTCAGGCACGGTGATGTTTGGCTCGCATCTCACTATGAGTTTTGGGTTTGTTACCCCATTAACAGTGTCATCTCCAAAGATCAGGGTGTCTGCAGTAGGTTTGTTAGAGTTTTGAGACTGACTGACACTTCTGGCACTTTCTGTGCTGTGTTCACTGCGTTTGTGATTCTCACGAAGGGCATGCAGTGGTTCAAACCTGTTTTTCAGCTGCAGTGAATAAGACCGGTTTTCTGGTTTGGGTCTGTGCTGTGCTCTCTCAGCAGCAGTGTTAGGTTTAGCAGCTGAAATCCCTGGACCAGCTGTGGTACCAGGAGTAGAGGACGAGACTACAGAGCTATACAAAGCACGGCGCTTGGGTCTAGCTTCAATCTGCACCCATTGCCCGTCTCTAGTTGTACTCACAGCAGTGTTGCCATTTACTCGATCCTCTGGTCTAGATCTGTGTCCCTCCACTGTCCGCTGCTCCGTTAGGTCCTCAGCCCACTGTCTGCTGCCCGTACTCCCACTCACTGTTACTCCTCGCGCAGGTCCGACATGCCAGTCCTTAAACTCTGATAACAGGTTCCGAAAATCCCTTTCCAAAGCTGACATTCTCTGTAGAAGTCCGTAGCAATTCTGACAGCACGTGTTGAACAAAATGAAGAGGCATTTCACAAGTTTCTTCTACTGTAGCCTGATGAAATATCCTGGTTGTTGGAACAGTCCTGGTTCCTAGAGCAATCACACTACTTTAAAAAGTATCAAAAGCAGAAAATATCCAGTTTTGGCTTCGTAGTGCTGCTGATTTGTGTATATTTAAAAGCTCAGATACTCTATCACAGGAAAAACAAGTCGGTTTTGAAAAAATAAAAGGAAAGAAATAGAAGATAGCAGAGCTAAGCAGCAAAGCGTCTGAACGGCAAGGAAGCAGGAAGCAACTCTCTTCATATTCATATTCTACTCACTTACTCAGATTTTTAATATACAAAGCTGCAAGCGATGATACATCCACATTTAGTCAATGTTGAAATTGGTACATGTTGGATTGGGATTTTTGAGAAGTGTAGTTTCATTGATTTCTAAGAATAAAATGTAGATCTTTCAGCAGCTAAAACTTCTGCTCTGCTACAACTTGCAGCAATATGTGTTAGATATATTCCTCTATAAAGCCAGTACAGAAATGTTTCAGACTTCTTTTTCGTATGATTATGGTGTTGTGGTGTGATTCTAAGCCCACAGGGGGTTATCTCCTGACCGATTCTCTGCTTTTTAATTTGAAGCCCTCCACTCACCCATTGTCAGAGGGATGCAGCCAGTTTTTACAACCTTACGGTATGTCTCTCGTATTCTTCTGCAGGTGTCTTTGAGGTCATATACGTTTACGTTGACATCACCGATATCTGCAACCATCAGAGACTCGTAGGGCGCAGCTCTTGTTGCACTGTTGCAGGCTCTCAACATGATTGACTCGGACCTGATCTGACGAGGACCAAATCTGCAGAGATTAATACATTATCACTCATTACTACACAGAAATGTAATTGACAAGTGTATTATTCATTCATTCATTCATTGTCTGTAACCCTTATCCAGTTCAGGGTCGCGGTGGGTCCAGAGCCTACCTGGAATCATTGGGCGCAAGGCAGGAATACACCCTGGAGGGGCCGCCAGTCCTTCACAGGGCAACACACACATTCACACCTTTGGACACTTTTGAGTCGCCAATCCACCTGCCAGCGTGTGTTTCTAGACTGTGGGAGGAAACCGGAGCACCCGGAGGAAACCCACGCAGACACAGGGAGAACACCAAGTGTATTATATACCTAAGTATTGATAAAACTCTGCATGTTTACTCTGAAATGAACATAAGTAGCTGCTATCCATCATGTTCCTGTTCACTGGCAGTTTCTACATGCTGACAGACAGCTGCCAGTCAAAGTCACTGAAGACTGCCATTTGCTGACCGCAGGCTTTAAGTCCTGACAAGTAGCTGCCACTTAAGGTCAGCGTCAAATGCCATTTCTACATGTTGACAAGTAAATTCCATCCATAATAAGTATTAGGATTTTTGTTTTTTCCAAAAGAATCAAGATATTCCAGAACATCAAAACATACGTATTTTCACTGCTGGTGAGCTACAGGACTGAAGTGTATGTAAATACTGACGTTATGATTTTTCTAACAAAACCTGATACGGCTCAAAAAGGCTTATCAATATCTAACAGTGAAACTAAGACGCAAGGAAAATTTAAGAAGTGGGAAACGCAGTCCAAAGACAAACACTGACTTGATTTGTGTACTGCAAAACTCAGTTTTAAACAGCAGTGTATTTAAAATCATTCTTGCCCTTACTCATATGGTCAAGGGCAAATGTTAGTGTATCCTTGGTCAACGATAAATGATCTTTAATGCACAATTACAGTGTATTTGCAGCATAACATTGAAAAAGGTGTTCTTTTTTTTTTTTTTTTTACAAATGTTGTCCTATTTTATAGTACATATTTTCCACAGTAAATAGACACAAACCACATTAAACGTGAAATAAAGTGTTAATTTTAAACAATGGCTTATTTTACACAGACAAACAGTGCGGACTGTCTCAGGCCCCGTGCTGCTGCTCTGACCTGGCCCCGGGTCGGTTGGAGGTGCCGGTGTCAATGGGGACTCCAATAAAAGCCGCGTCCAGCCCCTCCGCCGAGTCCTGGTACGGTAACTTGGCCATGGTGGCAATGCCAGACATCCGCGCCACGAACTCTGCGCTCGGTGGTACGTTAAAGCGGCTCTCGGAGCTCATCCTTCGCGAGTTTAAATTCATACTCATTCCGACAACCTCGCACCCGACCCGTGGGGAGCGCTCACACACAGCCAGGGAGCGACCCGGGACTCCGGATCTGAGAACTCGACTACACACTCGCACTGCGTGGAGCATTTTCACTACTAACGCTCAGGACGACCCCCGCGGTTACACACACACACAGAGGGAAAACCCCAGAGGAAAAACGAAGCACAGAACTGGGTCAACTCTCTCTGACCGTTACACAAAAACTGTCACACTTGAAGGGGCGTCACCTGACGCGTGGAATCATGGGGAATGTATTTCGTTCATTATTAGTTGTCTGGCTTGACTTTAAGTTATATAGTTATAGTTATATATGATCAGAACAGAGATGGTGAAAAACAGGACACGTCTCCGGCCGGGGGGGGGGGGGGGGGGTGGACGACTACTGACGTGCAGACTGACCATTTGAATGTTTACAGAGAAGGTTATCGACCAATAACTGTAGCTCTACAGTCAGACCGTCCAATCAGAAGTTTTTAGGCTACTTCAACACGCCCCCTTCTTACTCAAGCGAACCAATCGGAGTAGGGGAGGGCGGGACTAGTTTGTGAACGGAACGCTTCTCGAAGTTCTATGTAAGCTCTAGAAAAACAAAATCCCGGACGTTTGTGAAATTCCACCCGGACATTTTTTTAAGTCTAAAAAAGAGGACATGTCCGGGTAAAAGAGGACGTCTGGTCACCCTAAGTTATATAGATAATAACATAATTTTTGGAACAGGACAACGCCCGAACTCCGCCTCTCAGCTCGCTCTCTCTCTCTCTCTCTCTCTCTCTCTCTCTCTCTCTCTCTCTATATATATATATATCCCGCAAATTGACGTCATTTCCGCTTCAGACAAACATGCTCCCACCTCCACCCCGTCTTCAGCCAATTCTTGTATTAATTTTTCCAATGGGGGTCCGTCTTCATACGTATTCATAAGCCACCCTCAGTTCACCTCCCCGTTTCAGACTTTACGGGCGTGGTCTGTACTAGCAAAGTTAATTTAAAACCTAAAATATCTACAAAGAAAAAATAACCTGAAAAAGAAAGCCTTTCTACATTGCCTGTTTAAATATTTTACATTAAAGATTATGAGCCAAATAAGCAGTCAATGCCATGCTGAGCATCACCTCTTACATCCACAAAACGTTTAAAACTATCGAGCATGAGTTTATTCTTATTACACTTAAAAGATTTGGTTTTGATTATTTTTCCTACAGATGTGTACAAACTATGTGCAGTAATAACTCTGTTAAGTATCATGGGAAAATGCAACAAACATTGTAATGAGATAATAAGGATTCTGATAAACCAATATACCCTATAATGATTGTTATAGACACATACTTCCTGATTGAAGTATAGAACATATTGTGACCTTAAAGGACTTATTACACTGTGTCCTCAGGGCATGACCCAGGAGAGAGGGGAACAGAGACTAGAATCGGGAAGTACGTCCCTAGATAGATTTAAACTTGCCCTAACTGTCTGCAGTCATTTTGCTGACAGAAGTGAAATAGAATATAACAGATACATGCCAATTAAGGGAATGTTTGGGTTTGTGAAATGAGACGTGATGTAATAATGTCCAAACGATACACACGATGCTTGGTGTCCTGGTACACCTTCTAGTTCACTCTCCAACGAGGGGTTCAACAGGGATGCCCGCTATCTGTATATTCTTTTTCTTTTGGCAACTGAGCTCTTAAATGTTCATATTAAAAACAGCCTCATTCAGGGAATGAGTATTGCAGGCCGAGTTATCTCCATACGTCGGTTGGCTATGGCTTTGTTTTTAAAAGATATGTCACAGGTGGCTCTAGCAATTAGTACTGTTGAAAGTTTTACTAAGGCCTCAGGCCTATCCCTTCATTTCAATAAGTGTGAGCTGTTGTCAGTGAACGAATGCATACACTCCTCTATTTGTGGTATACCTCTTAAAGATTCTGTAACATACCTAGGTATCAACAAAACAAAAGTATTGCTAATTTCACTCCTATCCTTGAGAAGTCAAAAATACTTGTTAACAGCTGGTTGGTTATCCAGTCTGGCCTTTGTAGCCCAGTCTCTTTATGTAGATAAATCAGTCTGTAAGTCTGCTGACAGAATGCTACACAGAACTGTAATAGACAAGTGTATTATATACCTATGTATTGATAAAACTCTGCATGTTTACTCTGAAATGAACATAAGTGGCTGCTATCCATCATGTTCCTGTTCACTGGCAGTTTCTACTTGCTGACAGACAGCTGACAGTCAAGATCACCGGAGACAGCCATTTGCTGACCGCAGGCTTTAAGTCCTGACAAGTAGCTGCCACTTAAGGTCAGCGTCAAATGCCATTTCTACATGTTGACAAGTAACTTCCATCCATAATAGGTATTAGGTTTATTGTTTTTTCCAAAAGAATCAAGACATGCCAGAACATCTAAACATAAGTATGTACATTGCTGGTGAGCTACAGGATTGAAGTGACTAGCTAATAAATGACAGGCACCTGCCACTTCGTTCTGCTGCCAGAAGTCAGTGTATTCTGCTATCAATGTAAATACTGACGTTATGATTGACTGCATAACATTGAAAGAGGTGTTTTTTGCAAATGTTATGTCATATTTTATATGATTGGTCATATTTTACATGATTTTGACTCCCTTAATAATACTTTAAAAAAGAATTTGTCCTCCTCTGTAAGGAGGACAACGTCCACCAACAGGTAGCTTTAGCCAGGTCTTTCATTTACAAACATAAAAAAAAATCACCTCTTTCAAACTGCAATGTTCCATAAGCAGCCTCAAGGGGCACATGAACACCATGGGATTTACTAGTGGGAAACTAGCAGATTTATTGGTGAGGCCAACTGTCTTGAGCTGGGGGCGTGTCTATGTCAAAACAGCATAGTGTCTGCCAGTGTGCAGCATAAGTTTTGAACTCATTAGCAGGAGGTTTTAGAAGTTAACTACAGCTCCAGCTTGTATAGGTTTAGTGCACAACTTACACTTAGTATGTTTTTAAACAATGTTTTGTAAATGACTTTTTAAAACAACCTAGCAATATGCAACAAAATAATATGCTATAGTTCATTTGATTCAACGATTCTATTCAATATCCTATTTGCTTCATTCTAATCTGAGTAAGGCAAAATAAACAACCTGTTTTAATTAAAATAATAATAATAATTCTTATTATGGCATTGGCACGCTTACAAACACAGGTGCTACAAATGGTTCTTTGACCAATGCAATAGAATAACTCTTTTGGTTCTATGAAGAACCCTGTTTGTTTGAGATGTGAGTGTGAAGAACCGTTTAATTGTTTAAAAGTTCCATTGCTTGATTTTTAAGGTTCTTTACCCCTTTTAAACATATTAATAAAAATAATCCTTGATGGATCTAAAAGTGTTTTTTATGTGGCATCACTCACAGAACGTTGTAGCACATTTATTTTCAAGAGTGCAGCTTTAAATCAGTCTTCAGTCTTCTTTTAAATCACTCCAGAGGAAGTCACCCGGAGGAAACCCACGGAGACACAGGGAGAACACACCACACTCCTCACAGACAGACACCCGGAGGAAACCCACGGAGACACAGGGAGAACACACCACACTCCTCACACCCGGTCCCTGGAGCTGTGACTGTGACCCTACCTGCTGCACCATTGTGCCGCCCTCTGTATATTCTCCTTTTCTTTTTTATTCAGTGACTCACTGGGAATTGTCTTGATCCTCTCGAAGGCTGTTTAAATGTTGCGTTCAATAAAAACATTTTTTTTTTGTACAGTATTAGTGTATTTGTGTTTGTGTATTGTGATATTCTGATTTTATGCAGAAATCCAAGTAATCCCAAGTGTGTGTATATATATATATATATTTGAGTGTGTGTGTGTGTGTGGGGGGGGGGGGGTGTATGACTGGAAATATTTTTTATTTTCATTTTAAATTGAACCTTGTTCATGATGTGTGTTTGTAGTTGATTAATATCAAGTAGTCACTTTTTGAACAAGGATTTTGCAGAGTACAATTGCATTTCTTATTATCCTTCAGTTGTAACTGTCTCCCCCTGTAGAAGAGGAGGAGTGGTACATAGTGAATTAGTTAAGCCACTAGGAGTCTATATAAGGACTCATTTTGAGGACAGAAGGAGGGGAGTGAAGGTTGGAGAGTTGGCTGAATAGTTGTGCTGAGAAAGTATCTTTATATTGGAAGAGAAAAGATTGTTCCCTCCAATACTTTTCTTTTTCTTTCCCCACATTTGACTAAATAAAGCACCTGTGCACTGAAGGTGCTATTGTACACTACCCTCACCAGTGAGCAAGGTGTGACATATATATACACACACACACACACACACACAGAGCAACAGAGACAACAGTCTGTAATAATAGAACTTCGGACTTTTATAATAATTCTAATAATAGAACTTCGGACTTTGGACAGTGATTTTAGAAACAAGTGGTCATAATATGGTTGATGGTATCTACTATCAAATAGTATTATTGCACACACACACAATACATATAAACAAACAGATCATATGTCCAGGTAAAGTTTTATAATCATTTTATTGCTTTATTTAGTGAACAAAGAGAGAACAGGCCCACTGCATTGTTTATAACAAAAATATTTCTACAAGGAACAGAACTTTTACACTGGTCAGAAGCAGCATGTTGCCAGATTGTGCAGTCTCATATAAACCCCATTTCCAAAACAGTTGAGACGCTATGCAAACTGTAAATAGGAGCAAAATGCTGCTAAAATCATAATAAGCAAGAACGGGAAAGTATTTGACTTTCAAAACTACAGCACTTGATGTCTTCAGTTCCCAAATATTTACAGTATTTTTTAAAGAAGAGGTGATGCAACACAGTGGTAAACATGCCCCGGGCCCAATGCTTTTGGAACGAGTTGCTGGACATGGATTTAAAATGGGCATATATTAGAAATAAATAACTAAATAATTACAATCTGTCAGTTTCTACATCAAAAATATTGTCTTTTTACTTTCCATAAATATAGATTTTAACTGATTTACACATCACCGCACTCTGAAAAATGTAACTGAAAAACAGTGTCTCGACTCCTGAATACAGGCTTTGTATTTAATGACTATGTAAGAGGGCGCCAAAAATGTGCATAGTGCATAAAATACTATTACATCAACACAATCAGAAAAACAGTATCTGACTGTATCATATCCACAGGTCTATATTACGCCAGATAGCAATAACTACTATGGTTTATATCAGATTTTTGGGTTAACTTCTCATTTACATCTAAAGGCCAATATCTTAAAAAAAGCTTATCACAATCTGGCCTCTCAGTGATTAATGTTCTGCCACAGCTCTCGTCCGCACATCAGGTAGCCCAAGGCCATACGGAGCTCCTCCAGGTCCAGATTGGCAAGGAATCCTCTTTGGAGCTCAGCCTCCACAGAGCTACCTCTGGGTCCACATCCCTTCAGCATTACCACAGCAGATTGGCACAGCAGCCACTCAGCCATCTTACCCATGCTGTCTGGGCTCAGGCTGTTCAGAGCTCTTCTGCCCCACAGTCTAAGGTGCAGGATGTTGGCAGCCACACGGGCACTGGGACGCTACAGGACAAAAATTCAGTTCAGAACAGTCAGAGAATGAAAGACTTGGAGCAGAAAAAAAACAGAGTTCCCACCTTATTTGGGTTCCTACGCAAAAGCAACTTCACCACCAGCTGCACGTGTTCAGGGGCACTGGCTGGCAGCGGTGGAAGCTGCTTCTCTTGATAGCTGCGGCTCTCCAGGCCTGTCAGGTTGTAAAACGGATTTGGCTGACCAAAAATTTCATAGGCAACAGCCCCCACTGCCCAGGCATCTGCTTTACTGTAGTCGATCACCACACCAGGACCCGGTACAGCAGTGGACACCTGAAGGCATTTGCATGCATTTTGAAATTCAGTTCATTTGCAGAACAAATACAGGAGAAGGTATCTATTGAACTACTGTTTAATGCTGGACAGGTAAAGCAATAAAGGAAGAAGAATTCAGAGATGTTACCTCAGGTGCCATAAGGCAGGCATTCCCTCCTCTGTTCACCCAGCGAGTGGTGAAGGGCAGTTTCATGCCCAAGGCCTCCTCTGCCAGACAGCAGCCAAAGTCAGTGATGACAAGTCTGGGGCAGCCAACTGCGAAAAACCATCATAAAATTAGAATTCGAGCACAAAAAGAAATACAGACTTTTAATTGGATCATGTTTAAACTTCTAGTTTTAAATAATTCATTGGCATCATATTAACATCTAAAGTAAAGTGTGCAAATGCACCAGGGGGAGAACATAACCCTGCACGTTTGAGCATTTTGCATGTGGAAATATCCCTCTTTGGGGATGGGGTCAGGGCTGTTTCTCTCAGTGATACTATTGGCTGATGTCTCCTGGTTCTGTAACTGATTATAAGAAACTCATGATCTATATGGTCCGCCTATGTGCAGAAAAACAAACATTGAGGACATCTACCTTGACTTTCATTTTGAGTGTCATTTTGAAATGGAGAAAATGTAAAAGGGGAAAGGGTTTTACAAATTCTACAAATTGCACACTAACCTGAGTCGAACTCTAACAGGATGTTGTCTGATTTGAGGTCTCTGTGGGCAATGCTCTGACTGCAAAGATGATCCACAGCCTCCAGCAGCTGCAGCAGCATCATGGAGCCCTGCCTGCAGCCCGGCACACACACCTCCAGGTACTGACGAAGAGTACATGGGTAACTACAGGACAATAGCATTCATCAGCATGAATCAGTCCTCAGTGTTTTACAGAATTACCCAAAACCTGCTTTGCTTTAGAGTGTAGTGTGACTCTTGTGTGTGTTGTAATTTGTATTCCACGTTAAGTATTTGTGTAATCTGTCCTGTTTTGAAACTGAAACTATCGGCGCCCCCGCCGTGTCGGCTAAGACAGGGCAGAGACAGCGTAGAGCACCAGCATCTATTTGCTCAGGGACGCAAATTTGCGTGTCATATTTATGGACACAAACCTCCTGTGACCGTGGAATGTCCCGCCTTAATTAACACTAGCTCGTGAACCACTGCAGAATCACGCTGCTATAGTAATTTAAACGCGATACTGAAGCAGCCATGATTTATCGCAATCAACTTGTATGGTCTTGGAGATTGACTGGTTGGCATCCACTGCACTAAAGTGCTTCAAAGTATATATAAAAGAAGTGTTGAAATGTTATTATTTGTTAAGTACTTGGTTCTGTCGTTTTTGGCAGGATCCCATTTTTTGCAGATCAGCACAGAGTGATGTATATCAGTCCTAAAGGCACAGTAGGAGTGTAATTTTGTCCTTACTTTCTCATGACAAGAAAGAGGGTGCAGTTGTTGCCCATGCCTGCAGGGTTGAGTCTGCTGGGCAGTGCAGCAGGATACTCTACTTCAGCACCAGGCAGCAGTGGGACCTCAGCAGTGAAAGCCCGGTACACTCGAATAACATTGGGGTGAGCAGTCACTCTTTTGGGCACACTTCCAAAATGCCTGCAAACAGAGCTCAGCATGTTAAATTTGAATATGCATGAATTATCAGGAGCCCCGCTCCGTCACTCTCTGTGAAGAGTTTGGTGTGTTCTCCCTGTGTATGTGTGGGTTTTCTCCGGGTGCTCCATTTTCCTCCCACAATCCAAAAACACATGTTGGTAGGTGGATTGGTGACTCAGAAGTGTCTGTAGGTGAGAGTGTGTGAGTGAATGTGTGAGTGCGTGTTGTCTTGCGAAGGTGTGTTCCGGCTTTGCACCCAGTGATTCTGGATAGGCTCTGGACTCACCCTGAAGTGTATAAGTGGTTACAGACAATGAATGAATGAACTATCAGGAAAAAAACAAGCCTTATACTCACCCACTAAGAACTATCTCTCCTTTTTCCTTCTTCAAGGCTTGAGGGCTTGCAGGGACCAGCTCTTGGGACATGGAACTAAGGATAGCCTCACTAGAGGATCCTGCCTGCAAGGCCCACAGGAAATGTTGTTGAAATCAAAAGCTATCATTTGGAAATACTCTGACTGCACATGGCTGATAGGTCTGCTTTTTTCCATGACCACAAAAAAACACCACAATCCACAGCACAGAGTGGGACAATTTACTCTTGTAAAGGTGACAGATTCAAGTGTCCTTATATGTCCTTACCCCAATGTTCCACATCATTTTCACTGCAAGTGGGTAGCTGGCTGTGTTGCCAAGTCTCTGCGATTCTGTGACGTTGATTTCTTCTTCATCTGTTTTCAGCTCCACTAGGCAACCTGGGGTGCTCTCTCTCAACGGGGCAAACGGAGCCGCAGCCTCATAAACAGCAGCATTGCAACCTTTTCCTATCTGCTTCCCAATCACATAGTCCTCCAGTTTATACCCCGAGGTGAACGGCTTTAATGGGCTCTGGAACTTCTTCTGCCTGAAGTGTGTCTTCATGGGGAAATAGTAGTAAAATAAATGAATAAATTAGAGAGAGAGAGAGAGAGAGAGAGAGAGAGTAGGGTTAACTGGTGGGTGCAGAAAATCAGGATAAATCCTGTCAGCTTTTGAGCTGCAGGCCATTAAAGGAGCCATTCACGTTGGAGAAATCATATAAGCTTTGCAGTAGTCTACACGTGAACCTGTAAATGCTGAATTATTTTAAGTGACTGATAATGTATGTAAACCCAAAACTAAATACAGGTCACTGAATCTGAGTCTCACTTGAGCAGTGTTTGTTTAACCTTAGTCACAGGCAGCAGACTATAATTAACCCCTCATTGAGGGCGGAGCGGAAACTCAAACAAAATGTCCATAACTTCCTCTGTATCAGTCGTAGTTCTGCGATGGTAAATACCTGACTGTACCTGAATCTCGTGGCATGTGGCGGCGCTCCTGCGGTCCTCCTCCAGCTGCTGCTCGATCAGACCGAGACCCACTCCGAAGGCCAGGAACACGGCTCTGTTCCTTGGCCCCGATCCTCCCCCGTACAGTCTGCGGAGCCCCGACGCCTGCAGCTGAGCGGCGAGGCCGCGGAGAGACGCCCGGAGAAAGCGGTACCGAGCTGGCAGCAGCGGCTGGGTCTGCGGTTGGGAGAGAACGGCCCGAGCTGCGGGGGCTAACCGGGGCCGCGGCCGCTCCCCTCCTCGGAGCTTTAACGCGACCCGGCCGCCCGACTTTAGGATCCCGAGCTGGAAGAAAGACCGTCCCAGCTCCAGACCCCGGCTCAATGCGTGTTTCACCGACATCTCGCCGCAGGCCGTCAGACAAGAAACGATATATGTCTAATAACCCCTGAACTGTTCGGTCCCCGTGAGAACTGCGTATGAAGGACAATGTTTACCTCACTCCGATTGGCTGACATGGAGCATGGCCAAAGTCACATGACACGTGATCTCGCGATAGGGTTTCCTGTACTACATAGTGTGTTAAAATAGTACACTAAATTGTACGTTGACGTACAGAAGTGCGTTAAAAACACACACACACACACACACACACACACACACACATATATATATATATAAACGTACAATTTAATGTACTATTTTAACACACTATGTAGTGTGTTAAATATATATATATATAAAACAATGTTGCCAAAAGTTTTTGCCCTCCTGCCTTTGAACACATGTGAACTCTGAGTGACATACCATTCTTAGTCCATTGGTGAGCAGTTATGTTGAAACAGGAAGGAACTGTTCCCATACATTTGGGAGCATGAACTCTAAAATTTCTTAGTATGCTGAAACATTGAGTGGTTCAGTGTAGCTAAGGGGCCAAGCCCAACACTGCCTATATTCTATATTCTGTTTAGCCATAATGGTATAATTCAATGTATTTACTTATAAAAATGATCCCTTTTCATTTGGTAGGCCATTACATCTGCCCTGGCTGTGGTTAAAAAAAGAAGTCACATTGGAGCAGGCTGAGCAAGTCTTCCTCTGTGGTCCTGTTTATTATCACAAGTAAGAGTAGAGAACAAGTGTTTTACATAATGCAATGAAATCTTTATTGAAGTATCACTATTGATGACAGCTTTAATTTCAAATGAGCAACATCAGTTTATGAACATTTTTTAAGTGATACTAGTATTTCTGTTAAGAGAACAATGATGCCTCTACTTTTTCAGTGAAGTGGAAGACTTTAACAGGGTGGTAAATAAAGAGCTGATTTATAAGATTTATTGCCAAGTAGCAATAGAAATAATCTACCAAAATAATCTAAACTATAAGCAGTTATACAGGTGGAATAAGCATTTAAACAAATCAGTTTTTATCTGGGTGGAATAACCCAGTAAACAAGGAACGTCCCTGGACGTTCAAAATAGGTCTAAAAGTAGTCTGTCCGCCAAGGACATAATTTAAACGTCAATGGACGTCCAAAATCCATCTTAATAAGTTAGTTTAGTGGTGACCAATCGATAACGTCAGTGGACGTCCAAAATGCGTTTTATACAAGTAGTTTATTTCGGGACCAATTAATAACGTCAATGGACGTCCAAAATACGTCGAATAGTCGTCTTTTCAATGTCTGTGTTTGGACGTCTTTTCAACTTTAATTTTCAACCTTAAGAGAACGTTGATTAGACGGCAGTCATTACGTTATTTCAACGTTGAATCAACGGCTAAATGTTTACTGGGAAGCCTTTAAGATGAATTATAAGATGTTAGACAAAGTATATTTGGGCAGAATAAGCATTTAAACTATAAGCAGATAAAGCTTATTATTGTGCAGAATAAGCCTTTAAAATGATCGTTAATATGGATAGGGTCCTACAACTGTGGTCCTAAAACTGCAAAATTTGAGCCTCTTGTATATTAGGGGCCAGTGTCACAAAAACACAGGGTCCTAGAATTGCAGAAACTACGGTCCTAAATCTGCAGGCTTTCTTCACTGCAGGAATATAATACTGTAGAGTTTAAGACCTGGAAGATTTGCCACTATTGTGTTAGTGTAAATGAGTATTTTTCAGATACTACAGTTAAAAATATTAATAAATAAACAATAAAAATATTCTAATTGGAATGGTTAAATCAATTAAAAAATATACTGTCTTCTAATTAATATTAACGAAAGGTTTAAAAACCATTGTAGAAGTTCTTTTAGCTGGTTATTGTTGACAGAGTTCTTGGATCTTCACCCTTCACCCCAACCCCCCTCCCCCAGGTGACAGAACCAGACAACCCCCATCTCAATCCTAGCAAACGTCAAAACTCGAGAGCCCTGAATGTTAGTCATTCACCTCAGTAAGCAAGCTTGAGCAAGCAGTGGTGGATAGTAAAAATGTAAATAACATTTTTGAAGAGGAGTGAATCACAGCCATTAGCAACAGAAACTGACCCGTTTATATGTGACAAATGCCAGACTTTTGTATATAACATTTCAATAACATTACTGTGTTATGTAATACACATTGAAGCATTGTTTAAAGTTATGTAAAATTTAAATAGCAAAAAAATATAACTAAATATGTAAATAATAATAATTCCTTTTATATGATTAACCTTATTTTAGTTGTTGCACTGCACCTCTGCACAGCCCCGTTGGTATACTGAATACTTTAAATGTAATTAAAAGCAGAATTGCAAAACAAGCCATGAATGTGCTGTTAAATGTGTATGCATTTTGTATTTCTACATTTACAATGCTTTAGCCCCTTTTTTACTTTGTTCTCCAATGATTAGGACCGCCACAGATCTGGTGGATGACTTTCAGTGGTGGTGTGTTAGCATGTGTTGTTCTGGTATGATTGGATCAGACACAGAAATGTTGATGAAGTTTGTCCACCCCTAAATTTCACTCCACAAATTCATGCATCTTTTTCTAGGGCAGTAATGAAAATTAGTCAGCAACTATTATGTTTTGCACATTGATTGCACTGATTACTTTAGGAATTCAGTCGTCTAAAAGTTCAAACTATTGCTGTAAATGGGCAAATAAATGTTCAGATGTGAGTATGGTTCTAGACATTTGGGCTGAGTCACAGATGTTAAAAAGTTTGACACTGCCCATGTATTCCACATTGTCCTTTGTTAATTTTGTTTGTTAGTGATGTTTATTGACTATGTTCAGCCTGAACTATTCTTTTCTCCTTTAGGTCTTCAGGGCCAAAGGAGTTTGGGAGGAGCTCCTCAACTGTAGTCTTCATAAAAGACCCATCCGGCTTTGATAAGTAGACTTCCCACTTCAAGCCAAACTGCAAAAATAAGAAGACCAAGTCAGTGTCAAGCAGAAGAATGATCAGTGGTTAAAATTTTTTAGAATGTTCAACAAGGTGGCCACCGAGTAGATACACTTTCTTGTAAGAAATTAGGTGCTACTCAACATTACAGGAAACAGCTCTACATCTGCTTTCAGTAAAATGGTCTGGTTCAACTCTATGAATGATTCACATACACATTCAAAACACCTAGTATCATAATGAAAACTAACCTCTCTCATAAATTGTCTGCAACCACCACATGGTGAGATATACTCATCCTCCATGTCACTAAAGAAAGAAGACGATGAATTAAATAGCCTAAGACTATATATAGCATAAATGTATTAAATATTATGTACAATACAGTATTAAGTGCAGTCATTTATGTAATGATGATGTGAATTAGTTCACACCTAGCTATAGCAATAGCATTGAAATCTCTATGTCCCTCTGACACGGCTTTGGCGATAGCAGTCCTCTCAGCACAAATTCCAAGATTGTAGCAGGCATTTTCTACATTACATCCTGTAGAAGAAGCAATAAATTATCTCAGATTTTAATATTTAAACCAATAATGCAGTAATTATCATGAAAAGGAATCAGTGACACACAATGGAGTAATGATAATGGAACAATATAATCACCTGGTGGATGAATTTAATCTCAGAATTAAAATGAGATTTCAGGCAGTGTCATTAATCCAATATTTCAAATAAAAATTTCCACTAATTTGTGCATTTTGAAGCAGTACAGGTTTTAATTACACATAGATTGAGATCCTTCATGTGTATCATTATTTAAATATATTTCCCAAACTACATTAACATTTTGTTGAAAATAAGTGAGGGCGGAATGGTGGCGCAGCAGGTAGTGTCGCAGTCACACAGCTCCAGGGGCCTGGAGGTTGTGGGTTTGATTCCCGCTCCAGGTGACTGTCTGTGAGGAGCGTGGTGTGTTCTCCCTGTGTCCTCCCACAGTCCAAAAACACATGTTGGTAGGTGGATTGGCGACTCAAAAGTGTCCGTAGGTGTGAATGTGTGTGTGTCTGTGTTGCCCTGTGAAGTACTGGCGCCCCCTCCAGGGTGTATTCCCGCCTTGCGCACAATGATTCCAGGTAGGCTCTGGACCCACCGTGACCCTGATTTGGATAAGCGGTTACAGATAATGAATGAAAATAAGTGGATTATGAGAAACAGGTGGAGGACAAACATGGGTAGAGTACAAAAATAAGACACACAATAAGGCGGAGTACAAGAACAGGTAGGACACAAAATAGCAGATGTGACTTTTAGGTACACAAACTTGTTCTCGGGGCAGAAAGAAAAATTAGAGGTTTAGAGAGATAACCAATCAAATTGTAGTGGAGTTCGGACAAAATATGCAGCATAAAAATAATAATAATAAAACCTCCTGGCAGTGGAAGACTGTGATTGAGTAGCTTAGAAAGTTGTAGCAAACTTAAACAGAAGTTAAGCATTCTTAATTTTTATTTGTATTATGTGGTTATCTGAGATTATCTTGTTTAGCAAACTTCAACTGAGTAAGTGCAAGTTAGCCGATTAACCTCATAGTTTAACTGATGTCAGCTAGCAGTTTGAATGATGTCCCATTGGTATCATTTCACAGACAAATATAACTTTGCTAGCTTGATTTGTTGGAGAACCAAGAAGTGAAGTGTGCATTTGAGAGCTTATTTAGCTAATTGTAATGACAATGAAATATCACATAATGGTCACTGGTAGCTATGTTAGCTACATGTTTACATGCAACCCCATGCTAGGCATCCTTATATATATTTGGGAGTGAGTTATTTCAGTTTAACTGTGACTGCTCTGTTTTTTTTAGGTAAATCATGCTTACTTAAACATTGTTTTAATTACTATTTTACTGCTTAATTCTAGACTTAAGGCGGAAATGTACTGTGTATTGTAACAGCACTGCTCTAATGGCAGGGGGAATGTAGCTACTGTATTGTGGTACTGCTCTGAGGGCAGGGGGTATGTGACTACTGTATAGTGCGGTACTGCTCTGAGGGCAGGAGAAATCTAGCTACTATATAGTGTTATACTGTTCTGAGGGCAGGAGGTATGTCACTACTGTATAGTGTGGCACTGCTCTGAGGGTAGGAGGAGTGTATCTACTGTATAGAGTGGTACTGCTCTGAGGGTAGGAGGAGTGTATCTACTCTATAGAATGGTACTTCTCTGAGGGCAGAAGGAATGTAGCTATTTTATATGTAGTACTTTTCCTCACCATGTGCTCATGTAGCACATGGCTCTTTGTTGTTGTTGTTGTCTCCGCCCTAGTCCCGCCTTAGTTCCGCCTCCTCGTCAGTGTGTGCATCTGTGTCTCTTCTGTAATCCTACCCCCTCATTATCTGTCTCAGGTGTCCCTTGTCTATGTTGTATATTTAAGTTCCTTTGTGTTGATCTCCTGGTTGTTGGACATTTCACTCTTGCTCGTCTGTCACTAGTCTGTTTGTCTCATCTGTTCCTCATTCCTGTTCCTTTTCAAGTCTGTTTGTGTCTCTCGCTCATCTGTCAATAGTCTATTTGTCTCGTCCTTGCTTCTCGATTCGCTTCCCTTTGTATTTCATTGTGGTCTGTCTGTTCCTTTCTTGTGCTTTGTGTTCTCACGCAGTTTGTCTGTTTGGTACCTTTGGCAACAAGGGCAGTCCTTCAAAACATTTTAAAAACCACCTTTTTACTAAATTATAATGGTCAAGCTATGTCTGAGACATTGGTTTCTGCTTGTTAAGACCTTGTGAAACGTCACGTCTGGGTCCAAATAAAGCATGCATTAAAAAATGATACAATAAATATGAAAGACATAACTTACCAATACAAAATAAAGACAAAGAATGAAAAAATGAATAAACACTTTGCTATTTGTGCTGCACACATTAGGAACTTGTACTCCAAATTTAACCCACTGCATTTAACTCTATAATCTTTTTTTCATCTAATGATGACATGAAAATGGTGTTAAGTCTTAAACATAAATCTTATTTGGGTCTGTATTTACATCTCTCAAATATAAAAAAGTTGACAACCAAAGTAAACAACCAATGTAAAATATTCATAAAGAGTTAAGAGGTACATATCATCACCAATTTCTCTTATATTCAGCATTTCATAACAAACCACTGTGAATTAATATGTTAATGATTTGTTGATGTTGCATATATTTAGAAACACACAGTGAAAAAACAGTTTTAAATTTCAGTGACAGACATCATTGCTGTGATGACCTGCAGCTATCACATTACAGCCATAATGTTACATACGACTCCCGTTGTTGAAGTATGAGCCTGAGACATCCATAGTGAATATATGTGTAGCCCTATTTGTCCTCACCAGTGAAAACAGTTCCATCAGTAGATAGCAGAGCTGCTCCAACTCTGAAATTGCTGTATATACAGTAAGCAGATTTTTTAGCCTCCTGGGATCTGGCAACTAAATCTTCCGGAGTCTTGATTTCAGCCATTACGATGCTGTGCAGTCAGTGTCCCAGCCACAGAGTGAAAGTGTGTGTGAGTGTGTGTGTGTTTGTTCAGGGTTTGTGCGCGAGGGGGAGGTTGCTGTTGACCAGCTGAAGTATCGATTAGAGAAAAGTGTATTGCAACATTTCTTAGAAGCATTTTAAGCCAGTGAAATAAGTGAATACGCCCTTCCTTATCTCTCGAAAACAGGTAGGAAGTAAAAGGGGCAGTACAATAAAAGCTGGGACATCTAATGGGTGAGTTATGAAAACAGGTGGAAAGCAAAATGGGCTCACCACTGAAACAAGTAGTTTCAAGAAAATGAAACTGGCAGAATATGAAAACAGGCAGTGTCCGATAAAAAAAAAAGGAACATAAAAAAAAGAGTGGTTTGCGAAAAACTAGATAGAAACTTATCTTAACACGAAGAGTTAGCAACTAAAAAAAAAAAAAGTAAAATCAACTATAATCATGTTTTATATATTCTCAGCTGATTTTATTATGCAATAAACCCTGAGAACCATGACCAAAGTCAAGCCGAGATATATGTTGTTCTTATATTAGAATTCTCTTTATTTTGGAACATATTCTATTATTAATTTTGTTCATATTTCAAGCACACATTAGTTATAAAAGCACTGCTAGCATGTATTACTTAGCAATTAGTGGTCAATGGAATATAAAGAATATATCCTCCTTTCCACTTCAGGATCCAATGGTTCTAAATAAAAAAATAAAACCATTCCAGTACATTTCCACCCTGCTCTGTGCCAAACGCCTTCAAACCATGCTCCGCCTTGTTTCCTCAGTATGGTTAACTGGTGCTAAGGAATGTGAAAGTGTTTTGGTGTGTGGGAGTAATGATGTAGGGATTCACCGATTGGTTCCAATTTTATGGAGCCTAGCCATGGTGTCCTAGCCAAAGTGTGAATGATTGTGTGTGTGTGCAGGGTTTGTGTGAGGAGAGGCTGTTGTCGTCCAGTTTTGAAATAATAGAATATGGCCTTCCCTTTCTCTTCATAGCCTTTTAACACTGTCCCTTTTTCCACTTTTGTTACAGCTTTCATTCTTTTCTGGAAACTTGCTTTCACTTTTCCACACAAAGTGTAATATGCTGTTGTTTCTGCTCCTCATGATCTAAGTAATCCCAAAACTATTCACTTTCTTTCAGGTCTGGGGTCTGGGGTGGTCAGCCCATTGCTCTGAGAACACAAGCAACTTCTTTCTTTGCAGTTTCTTCCTTTTGTATCTATTTCCTTTCCACAATAAGGACGTCATGTCAGCCCCACAGCCTTTCAGACCCACAGCGTTGTCTTTTCACAGTGGAACGATGGACACAAACATCGGTTATAAATCTGAAATAAGCTTGAAACCATCATGGTGTGTGGAATTATTGATGTAGGGATTCACTGATTCACGTTTATGACACACTGTCAACATCACAGGCCAATGTTTCATGACGCAAAGTGGAATAACACGCCCTTGTGGAGCAATCCTCAAATATTCGGATGTGAGAAAAAGCCTTGAAGTTATATTCCTAACTTTGAATGAGTGAGTATATGGGAGTTCCATGAGGTGATTCACATCTTAAAACATTCAATCATTGTCTGTAACCCACTTATCCAGTTCAGGGTTGGGGTGGTACCCAGAATCACTGGGCACATGGTAGTATCACCCAGTCCTCCACAGGGTGACACGCTCACACCTGTGGACACTGTTGAGTCGCCAATCCACCGCACCTGGAGGAAACCCACACAGACACAGGTAGAACACACCAAACACCTCACAGACAGTCACCCAGAGTGGGGCTGTGTGACAGTGACACTACCCGCTGTGCCGCCATGCCACCCGGCTTAAAACATGCTGTTATCAAATATATTTTTCCAAATCATTTTAAATAAATACATTTACAAAAGATAGCATAAATTCAGAAGGCAGGGGTCCTGAGCCTACCTGTAATCCTTGGGCACATGACAGGTACACAGCTATGGAGCCACCATGCCGCTCAAAATCTCTATTTGTCTCTTTTCATTGTTTGTCTTTATTTTACAACACCATCCAAAAGGGTCTAAATTTGCTTCAGAAAAATTGTTCCATTAACAACCATGCCATTGGAGTTTTTTTTTCTTTTCCCCAAAAAGTATATTTTGGTTAGACAGTTTTTGATATATATATATTAAAAAAAATAATATTATCAAATTGGGGCGGCACGGTGGCACAGCAGGTTAGTGTCACACAGCTCCAGGGACCTGGAGGTTGTGGGTTCGATTCCTGCTCCGGGTGACTGTCTGTGAGGAGTTGGTTTGTTCTCCCTGTGTCTGCGTGGGTTTCCTCCGGGTGCTCCGGTTTCCTCCCACAGTCCAAAAACACACGTTGGTAGGTGGATTGGCGACTCAAAAGTGTGTGTGTCTGTGTTGCTCTGTGAAGGACTGGCGCCCCCTCCAGGGTGTATTCCCGCCTTGCGCCCAATGATTCCAGGTAGGCTCTGGACTGGATAAGGGTTACAGATAATGAATGAATGAATGAATATTATCAAATTAGAAATATCTGAGGTTTTTTTGCCAGTGCTAGATTGTAAGGGAGTGTGTATCTCTAGACATAATGTGGCAGCTCAACCAGGGGTGGATTTCAACCTCAAAGCCTCGGTCTGGAAGGTTAGAGTTAACAGAATGAGCTACCGACAGAGAACTGAAGAAGTAGGACTCAAGTGCAGGGACACACAAACAACCCTCTGAACATAAAACAGTACCAGGAAGAATGAAACAAAAGAGAGGGAAACAAGACATCGAGGGAATACTGAGCAGCACAAAATTACAGAGCAAAATGGAAACAAAAGCAAGAAAGAGTTTCCCAAAACAGAAGAGGAGGGGGGAAAATGAGAGAAAATCATTCAAAGATAGCAAACAGTCATTGGCAAAAGAACAGGAGGAGAAAAAGAAACGTATTTTATCTCTATTTATACCAAACCTGGGAAAAGGAAAAATACTGAATCCCATAGAGGAAAACCAGAGAAACCCTCAGAGGAAAACTGAAAGGGAAAGCTCTGGTGGAGAACTAGAAGATAGCTCAGGAGAAGGGGCTTAACTATATCACCACCCAGATTTGTGTGGCACTCTGATAAAAGAAACCCAAGGCTGAGCCCTGCAGTGAGGGTAGGTTTCCCTTAAACAGGAGTGGCCCAGGTTGAACTAATTGGAGGAGTTCCATTGGAGGTGGAACAAAAGAGTGTTTCTATATCTCCCTTTAGTGGCTGGGGGTGGCTTAGCAGGCAGCCTTGCCCCAGCCCCAGACAGACCTCTTACACTAGAGCAGTGTTCT
This sequence comes from Hoplias malabaricus, assembly GCF_029633855.1. NCBI lineage: Eukaryota > Metazoa > Chordata > Actinopteri > Characiformes > Erythrinidae > Hoplias > Hoplias malabaricus. The sequence continues at coordinate 14,215,179 of NC_089804.1, forward strand.
TTTTTTTGTTTTTATTTTTTGATCATTCAGCTGTCCACTAGGCCTGTTTTAATTTCTTCAGCTGTTCTCTTTAAATGAACCAATTGTACTTGAGAAAAAAAGTAGCTAAAGAATCATTCGAGTCATGGCTGTTTTAAACATTAACCCAAAACACTACAGACCCAGCTTTCAGAAAACATTAAATATGCTTCAGGTAAATACCTCTGCTCCTCACAGTTGAAGATAAACAACAGATCTCATCCTGCTATGAACCTGCTGTACGGTCAGTAGGAGAATTCTTTAGCTTCCTGAAATATGGTTACGAGAGCTTCTGGACTCCAGCTGGTTTCAACAAAGATATTGCCGTCCAGACAACCTTCTCCAGACACCACTTTGAGTGGCAAGTGTATGTGTGAATTACTGTATGTATGGAGGAATATAACAGCTGCAATATTTACAAGTTTAAGAGAATATATCATAGCATAATACATCATTTGTATACAGAAGATCAAATAACAAGCTGTGTAATTTTCTAAAGGACAGGGAAAACACTTATTATTATTATTTATTTTATTTGCAAATTACTATATAAGTGTATCAGAGTTAAACCCTTAGGGTATTAACAGAAAATATTTTAACATCACATTTTGAATGCTGTTCTACACTTTTACCAGGCACAATGTACATTATGTTTAAATATTTAAATATGCTTGATTCAGTCGATCAAGAGGGACTTCTCATTTAGACATGCAGAGTTTGTGTATCTTTACTTAAAAAAAATTAAAAGAACATGTCACTTAACCCCTGCCATAACTTTTGGATACAGCTGTATGTGACAAAAAAAATTAATACACCTGTATTTAACTTTAAGACAAAAAGCAGTGCCAAAACATGGTCAGCAATCTGCAAATTGGCAAAAAATTAGGAATACTGTTTTTGATTTTAATACAGTCATCACTTGTATATATGTATACATACATAATAGTATACATACGGAACTGGTTCCAGGACCCCAGTGGGCACCAAAATAGGCTGATGCTACAGACTCTTATATAAACTACTGTGACACACCCTAATCACTTCATCACTTTTAATACCCAATAAAAAAAAGCTATGTAAATCATTGTTATACTGTACAGAATCAAAGAATGTACACAATGCTAGTGATGAATGTAAGTGAGTTGAACAATGGTAAAACAATTGCTAGAGGGAGAGAGGATCTGTGGCTACAGCAGGGTATGCGTTTGTATCAGTTAATTGGCATTGATTCATCATAGGACTTGAAGCAGGGTTAATTTTTGAAAGTTACTGTTAAAAGTTTTTTTGTATTTTTTATTATTTTCAGTGCAATGCAGTTTGAATCTGAGGAACCCATTGATACTGGGGGTGGGGGGATTGTACTGTACTGCCAAAAATTCATATGAAAATATATGGATTATGTATCTTAGGGGTTTGGCACATTGGCAGTGTCGCAGTCACACAGCTCCAGGGACCTAGAGGTTGTGGGTTCAAGTCCTGCTCCGGGTGACTGTCTGTGAGGAGTTTGGTGTGTTCTTCCTGTGTCTGTGTCAGTTTTCTCCCAAAAACATGTTGGTAGGTGGATTGGCGACTCAAAAGTGTCCATAGGTGTGAGTGAATGTGTGTGTGTGTGTTGCCCTGTGAAGGACTGGCGCCCCCTCCACGGTTTATTCCTGCCTTGTGCCCAGTGATTCCGGGTAGACTCCGGACCCACCGTGACCCAGATCTGGATAAGCAGTTACAGACAATGAATGAATGTATCTCAGGATTTTCTGCATTTTTCTGGTGTCTTCAACAGATAAAATGATAACACCATGATTCATTTAGCAGGACATATTTTGTTTGGATTTTGCAGTTTCAGATTTTAATGTGTCCACATTCTTTTAAGAACTTCTTTTGAGATCTGTGAAATAGCTCTATTCATATTCAACTGAAATGTCTGTGATCCACATATGCGTTCATTCTTAACAAATCTCACTAGGTTGGACAAGCTTTACATATTTTTTTGAGAAACGAGAAATTGTAGCAATAATGTATAAATTCTAAAAATGCGTTATTCAAAATGGGCAACTTTTACTGTTTCTTTAGAGCTGTTACACAACATTGTGTTTTCTAAATAACTGAGAAACTGAGATGCGCCTTGTTGATTTCGCTAATCTAAACTAGTCAGCATGGTGTTAAAGCATGTCCAACCTGGTAACAGTGGCTATGACAGTATTCATTTGTGGGCAGGCTTGGAGGGGTCCGTTAGAATTCGGCCCTCATCCTTCAATTCTTTTCTCAGGGTTGAGTGTCTGTTGAGCTGATTATCATGTTGATCCACTTGACGTAGTTCCTCACTTTGGTGTACACTCCCGGGTAATAGGGATTAGCGCAGCCTATTCCCCAAGAAACAATGCCTTCCAGATTGCCATTGCATGTAAGGGGTCCACCTGAATCGCCCTGTGAATAAGCAGCATAAATGACTGCTTTGGGGACATTTCATTTTTGAAAACGAAGTGTATTTGGCATCTTTCTGCAAGTGCTTTAGGAGCCATTCTGTGACCACAAACAACATGGCACATTTCTCCCCTCATATTATAAACAGACTGTAAAACTGCTTACCTGGCAGGAGTCTCTGCCACCAAAGCGAGAGCCAGCACAGATCATGTTCTGACTGACCCTCAAGCCATAGTACATCTGGCAATTTGGGATGAAGTCCACATCCACAGAGCGCAGTACTGGTGAAAGGTAGAAGCTATAGATCCGTGTGACGCCCCAGCCACTCACAGTGCAGCTAGTGCTGGAGTCCAGAGCAGCTGTGTCCATGTCCGGGAGAGGAGCTGGCTGCACAAAAGCATTCAACATGGCTGGACGACTCAGCTGGGAACACAAGACAAATGCTTTAGACATGACTTTGAATAGCTAGTCGTACCCAGCTTTTACAAATCTATTGGTTAGATAGGTACGCCCCACATAAATGATACTATCAAGGTGGAAGGGCAAATGCTAGCACATGCTAAGTAAGTAAAATTTATTTATATGGTACATTTCATATGACTATGTTGATCAAAATGACAGGAAGCCAGTGGAGTGAAGCTAAACCTGATGTAATATGGTCTCATTTTTTAGTGCCAGTCAACTTTTTGCAGCCGCATTTTGTACAAGCTGCAAACGTGCCAATGACTTCCTGTTTATTCCTATGTAAAGGGAGTTACAATAGTCAATCCGAGATGATACAAAAGCATAAACTTGCAGCATTACTTGTTTTTGAGCATTCACAGAAAGGAATGACTTAATTTTCATGATTTCTGATAAAAGCTACTTCTAACGACAGAATTGAGTTGCTGATCAAATCTGTGTTCTGGGTCAAAAATAGCTCCAAGATATTTAACTGTAGGCTTAACATATATAGGTAGATCCGTAAGATTTCTGAAAATGCTGTCTGCTGTCTATTTAGAAGGGCCAAAGGGTATTGACCCTATAATGGAACCCTGTGGAACTCCAGAGCTAATAATAGCAATGGAGAAAAATTCTAATGTTAACTGTAATTGTCTTATCACTTAAACAAGATTTAAACCAGGCTAGGACTGTCCCATGTAGGCTGACCATGTCCTCAAGATATTTAGTACAGCCCAACATCCTGAATCAATGGTCAGCAGCAAGTCATTAGTTACTTTAAGCTGATTCAGTACTATGTAGGGTCTTGTAGGGTCAGACCAAAATATTTTAAAGATGCCATTATGGGTTACGCTTTTTGTTTTTTTCAACTATGTTTGAAAGAAATAACCATTTTGAAATAGGCCGGAAATTAATGGGAATAATTGGGTTTTTTGAGAAAATACTGAACAATCGCATGCTTAAAACAATATTTGTCACTCCCTTGTCCTGTCGTGTCTGTTTTCCCCGCCATGTTCTCACTTGGCACATGGCTCTGTTTGGTATTGTCCATGTCTCCGCCCATGTCCCGCCTTTCTTCCTCCTCCTTGTCAGTGTCATTTGTAATCCTGCCCACTCGTTATCAGTCCAGGAGTCCCTTGTCTGTGGTGTTCATTTAAGTTCCCTTGTCTCTGTGCTTCTTGGTTGGACATTCCACCTTTAGTTTGTTTTCCACCTTTGTTTGGTGCTCATCGGTCTGTCTCTCATGCCCTCCAAGTTTGTCTCTTGTCTGTCTGTGTCCAAGTTTAGTCTGTTTAGCTTTCTTTAGGTGTCTGTCTGTTTAGTTCCCTCTGTCTAGGTTTAGTCTGTGTAAGCTCTCTGTTTAGTTCTATCTGTCTAAGTTTGTCAGTCCACTTCCCGCTCTCTGTCCAAGTCTCTCAGTCTAGGTCTTTCTTGGTCTAAGTATTTTGTCTTTGTTTTGTATCTTTTGGTGTAAATAAAAAGTCAGTGTTATAGCGAGTGCGTCCGCCTCCGTCAGTCCACTCAGTCCACCCCGTGATACTGATAATATGGAATGCTGCCTGTGGACAAGCTGTCATTTATAAAAACTCTGGGCCCTATGACACCAAACAACTCTTGTGTAAAAAAAAAAAAAAAAAAACCTGAAAGAATGTCACCAGAAGAAATTTGTAGGCTTCATCTGTGATACCAAGTCATTAAGGAAACTGATTCAAACTGATTGAAAAACAGCAGAACACTGTGTCAGACGGCCACTTGGAACTGAATTTATTGTATTAAATAAAACCTTTGGCCTGTTATGATTTCTAGATAGAATTTCTGAGAAATACTGCTCCCTGGCTACTTTTACAACATTTTAAAAATCAGCTGGATGATTATTGTTAAGAACATCATATGAAACCTGTAACCTGTGTTTTTTCTATTTCCTCCACATGTCTAAGAGCCCTGATAGAGTCAGTCAGCCAGGGCTGGGATAGTTTTTGAAAACATATCACAGTATTAAAAATTATTGGCCTATGATGAGAAAAGTAGACATATTCAATACAAACATTGTTAATATCTAGCTCAAAAGTGTGACCCTGTATGTGAGCAGGACCATTTACATGCTGCCTAAGGTTAACAGAATCCAGAAGGTTGTGAAGGGCATCTTTTTTAATTTATACGGATGCACTGGATCGATCGGAGTCCCTGTAGGAGACTTAACTAATTTTTATTGGCACGCACCGTGCTGAGTGCTGAGCAATTCTGGGTTAAAAGTTCATTCATTCATTATCTGTAACCCTTATCCAGTTCAGGGTCACGGTGAGTCCAGAGCCTACTTGGAATCACTGGGCGCAAGGTGGGAATACACCCTGGAGGGGGCACCAGTCCTTCACAAGGCAACACTCACACCTACGGACACTTTTGAGTCGCCAATCCACCTACTAACGTGTGCTTTTGGACTGTGGGAGGAAACCCACACAGACACAGGGAGAACACACCAACTCCTCACAGACAGTCACCCGGAGCGCCCTGGATTAAAAGTTGGAGTAGGTAATTCATCTTTAAATATTCTTTCCATCCGAAAAGCAGTCAGTGCCTCAGATGTTCTGGCAATATAAATATAAAGGTTCTTTTTATTTTGGCCATAGGACCAAACAAATCACCCTACTCCCGTGCACTTGCATGCTCAGAGATTCAGGCCTGAAGAGACACATGAAGGGAAAAGGTTAGATGAATCCAGAGTTTACACCTGAGTAAACACTGGTGCAGCTTTTGGGTGTTTTCTTACATGGGGTGGGAGGATTTTGTTGGATTGTTTTCAAAATCTTGCTGACTCCAGCTTTAATATAAAGAAGGCCTCATATTTCAAAAGTGGTTATGTTATAACTGACGATAGCTTGACTACAAAGGATTGTAATTCAATGTAAATGATTTTTTTTTTCATATAATTTGAAACATTCATGTTTTAGGAATGTATGAATTTGATAATATAACTTTCCCATCCTTTGATCCCTTTCCCTGTTTACCTTGAGAAGCATGGCATCCCCGTTGTACGTTTTAGAGTCAAAGGAAGGATGAGTAATGACTCTGGATACATTGTATACTTGTTCAAATCCATCTTCGACAGCCAGGTTATGCTCACTCAGTACCACCTGAATGACGCTACTCCTGTCCAACACAGAGCAGCCAAAATTGACAAACAATAAACAACGATAGTCAGTGATTTAGTGTACGTCAAATATATGATATAGAATATTCACAAATACAGTTTTCAGTTGTGTCAAATTTATCCTATTTCCTTTTTTAGTTTAAGTATTTTACATACTTTTTGTGGAGCCCTGTCTATGAATTACATTTTGAAATAAAAGAGGTTGTTGCATTTGACTTCCCTGAACACTCAGTCCATAATCGTCACTGTCCAATAAAAAACATGTATCTTCAAAAAATGGTAACTTTACAAGACAAGGACAAACCCTTCTTAACTTTCAATGGAAGTCATTTTAAATGTTTAAAAATATATATGTCAATCATTTTGGAGGCGATGAAGTAAATAAAAAATCTACAAAGATGGAGATATGTTTTTCATTGGAAAATCTGATCTGATTTACTTATAAACTCCTATTCAGCTTACATGAGTTTAGCTCTGCTCATTCATAATAAAGTGATGATTAGTGTTTCAGTTATGGACTGAAATCCCCCTTTTTGCCATCTCTTCATTGTGTTGTATATTGCAGTTTCCTTTACTGTAGTACTCACGGTCTCCAGCAGTGGGCAGCAGACAACACCCACAGTTGGTTGATGAGGGTTCCTCCACAATAGTGCATTCTGTCCAACTGAAGAGATGCCTGGTGCTTGATGGAGTGAGGCACCACTTCTTGGCCCCCGATGATCCTTTGAGCCCATGTGGCTGAATAGTGAAAAGAGTATTGAAGGCACAAGTGAATGATATAATGGTATACAACTGTACTATTTACGTAACAACTATTGCATTCACTATACAGCAAAAAAAGTGTAGGGACCCAGAGTATTTCTTTAGAAATGTAGGGTATTGAAAGTTAGTTCGTCTCTCACATATATGCTTCCAGACCTATAAACATCACACACTACAAGGTCAGGATCCCCACTGGACCACCACAGAGCTGTATGATTTGGGTGGTGGGTTATTCTCAGTGCTGCAGTGTAGTGGTGGTGGTGTGTTAGTGTGTGTCGTGCAGGTACGAGTGGATCAGACACAGCAGTGCTGCTGGAGTTTTTAAACATCCTCTAGCCCTTCAACAGTGAACACAGGACGCTGTTGGGCTGGATATTCTCAGTCCAGTTGTGACACTGAGGGGATTTCAAAACTTCAGCAGCACTGCTGTGTCTGATCCACCAGTATCAGAACACACACACTAACACACCACCACCACACGTCAGTGTCACAGCAGAACTGAGAACGATCCACTACCCAAATCATACCCGCTCTGTGATGGTCCTGATACAGGACCTAACTCAAGGTGAAAAGGGGCTAACAAAATATGCAGAGCAACAGCTGGACTAACTGTAGAATTATAAAGTGCACCTATATGGTCTGTAGATGTGATCAAATGGACAATGAATGTTATGGTGCTTGTTGGAATAAACCTAAATGAATGTATGGTTCATTTATTATGAATTTTGAGCTAATATTGATTCATATGAGTTTTTGTTTTTCCTTTAAATAGCACAGACAATTTGTTTTTCACAATTTGCACCATATATATTTGGAGCCTTGTCTCTTACTTGGAATATAATATCATCAGAAAGTCATTTTTCCCTTCAGAACTAAACATTAATCTGATGGCCTTGAAAGTATTTTATAGGATTAACCCTCTAAAATACTTACAGTGAAAGAAAGCAGAAAGCCTGGGAATGTGATTTAGCTGTTTAATTTCAAATGGCGCACCCACCTTGGATGGTAAAAGTCAGGAGGAAAAACATTCTGCCCCAGGTCTGAGCCATATTGCCAGCAACGGATGAAGACACGAGTCTAATCAAAGCTGGGTGTCATATAAGAAGAAAGTGTATCATTTCATGATTTACAAAGACAGCCGTGCAGTTGGTAGCAACAATGTCTGCTTGCATTTAGTGTCTCTTGCTGTCAGGCTGATTTATCACACTCTGCTGCGGGAAGTTGGGCTGAAGGCTTTTGTCAGTCAAGTGTAGTTCAATTACAGTAAGTGACATAGATGAAAAATGCATAATCCTCTATATTCCCCATGAACTTAGCGTGACTTTCCATTTAACGTGACGGCATTTCACACAGGAAACTCAAATATACGTTAAAAGATAAGAGAAAAAGCTTAATTACTCACCACAGACAGCCTGTTGTTCCTGGGATAAGTGCAGCTGGGATGGCTTGCCCTTCCCCTAAAGCTTTTATAACACAAACATGTCCCATTGTGTGCAGCTTTTGTTAAAATGTTGTGTTGAGCTGAGAATTGTCAACAGAGCTTGACCTAGTATGCAACAAAGACCAGGTGTCCCTCAGCGTCTTGTGAGCAATGTGGAGCTTTCTTCTCTCTTGTGTGGCCGGCTGTGGGTGTGTATGTCCAGGAACTGGAGGAGTGAAGGCGCCAGGATTTATTGTTATCAATCCAAGCGGTTTAAGATGCTGCAGGTTTGACTAACAGTGGTAAAACTATTCTTTATGGGGTAGGGTGATGATGTGAGAATGTAAAATGGCAGATGTTCCTTTACGTGGCAATGTGTTATTCTATATTCCATGAATTCCCTGGTATTCAACTGGTTTAACTAAGGATTCAGCTAATCTGTGACCTGGATCAGGTGTTCTCTCTGGTCCTTTAGGGATTCATCTGAACAGGGAAATTATTAAACTGTGCTGGACACTGGCCCTCCAGGATCAGTGTTGAAGAATCCTGTAATAAACAAGAATCTTTAGTGTCTGGGGAAATTATTGCTCTGGACTTCAGTTGATCGAGCAAGAGCCAGTCCCGGGTGTCCAAAAAACAAAATGCTGACTGTTTTACATTGATTAGTGTCTGTATCCCTTATTTGATCACAGTTATGATACATAATATATGGGATTATATCCCATGAGTCTATATTCAGTTCTATAACCCGCTCCCTATTACTGAATGTCAGTGACGCTTCTGTGACAAATGCTTTGAAGCCAGTGGTGGTCTGGCAAAACTAGGCTTGCCTGGTAGAAACAATGGGCAAAAATTTGTGGTGGTGGTGGTGGAACACAAATATATATACCTTATCAAAGAGAGCTGACAATAAACAGACAAAAAAGAATGAGACTAGAATAAAATAGAAGCTCTGAATCTCTCCTCTCTTTGTGGGAGCATTGGCCACCATTTTGTTTGTTACAGTCCCAGCCCCACCCACATGGTCATGTGACTGGAGACCTGCAACACAAACAGGAAACATGCAAAAGACACAACTCTAAAGTCAAAACGCAAAGTCTGCAGTGCAGGGCTTGAGATCTTAGTTTCATATGGCCAAGTGTGTCCAGACTTTAGCATTCGACAGCATGTGAACAGTCCCTTGACCCCTATGCTGAGAATTTGTAGGTGTTGTTTACCCGTTCTGTTCACATATTAAAGAGCTTCAGTTCCTCTTTAAGAATTAGCTCCAAATATTCAGCACAGGCAGTGGAGGTCTTGACCCCTCTTTGTGGAAGAGCGAGCAGTGCTTAAGGGTCTTCCCATGGGGGAGTGTCCACTAGGTCATGCTCCTTCATGCAGATGAGCTGGTCGGGGTCAGCTTCTAATATGCGTCTGGTGTGGAATCTCAGGACTAGTGTGATGGGTCAGCCGGAAAAAAAAGCCTTCTGTCAGCACCTGAGGGAACTGACCATGGATAAGTGTCTGTGGGAGGGGTGCAGATTCAATTCAGCTTTGTCATTATATCAGGGCACAGCAGAAAGGGTATTATACTATATACAATACTGCACAAAATCAAAGACCAACCGTCATTTGTTTTCCAGTCAGGATAACCATTTATCAAGCTATATATTCCAGGAAGATAAAGCATATTCCTATTCCATAAGGAAGTTCAAAATACCCTGCAGTTGTACGTTTGTAACTGTAGACCTACTAAGAGCCCCTATATAATCAGTGGAGTTGACAGAATGGACAGTGAAAATAGAAACAAAGAGGTGGTCAAAATGTTATGGTTGATCAGTGTATAATGTATACTATGGTGGAAAGCTAATCACAATAAAATATGGGCTGCTCTGTCAGACTCCAGGAGTTTGAGAACAGGGAGGAGCTGATTTAGAGGGCAGGAGTAATGAGAGGGAGTCAGAGCTGAGTTCTGTCAGAGAACATCTCCATTTTTTGATGTCAGCTTGAGCTAAATCTGGGGCAAGTCCACTGAGCACAGGTCATCATTCAAATGCCCCAGCGCCTTTCACCAAGCACAGTCATAACTGAGCAGGAGCAGCAGAAACTGGGACGACCACTTCACACAGTAGAGAAATGTCAATAAGAAGGAATTTCATATTTTCCAGAAGAGGGAGTTTACCAGGCACAGTGCTATTTTAATGCTTTTATTTAGTTTAATTAAATTAGTCTGAAAAAGGGTGGAATATTGAGAATCAAATGAAGGAACTTCTGGTGTTGGCGGAACAATGGACTGGTCCTAAAACCTGAAACGTAAACCTGAATGCGTGCAAATTCTAAGAAATCATAAGCAGCAGAAACTTCAACCTACTTCAAAGACTGAACTTTGCGTGGGGTGAAAAAATATCTCCTTTATGAGAAACTTTGATAAAGGCAAAGTGTCTATTATTAGGTTTGGCCACTGTGCATTATCTGTGAGGAGTTTGGTGTGTTCTCCCTGTGTCCATGTGGGTTTCCTCCGGGTGCTCCGGTTTCCTCCCATGGTCTAAAAACACACGTTGGTAGGTGGATTGGCGACTCAAAAAAAAGTATCTGTAGGTGTGAGTGTGTGAGTGAATGTGTGAGTGTGTGTCGCCATGTGAAGGACTGGCGCCCCCTCCAGGGCGTGTTCCTGCCTTGGGCCCAGTGATTCCGGGTAGACTCCAGACCCACCGCGACTCTAAACTGGATAAGCAGTTACAGACAATGAATGAATGAACTATGCATACTAGTTGTGCTCGGTGTAGAGTATAGGGAGAAAAATCTCTCAGAAAATGTGTCACTGTGGTGGTCCCCTCAAGGTTACATATCCTTACATGAGCTCTGATATTCTGAAATAAAGAGCTGTAATGTAGACTCAAGAAATACTGAATATTCTGATGCTATGTATTTAATACAACTAAATTATTCAGTGATTTTTTTGTGTTTACACTCAAATGGTACACCTACAGACAGCGTTAAATCCAGATTTCTAAGGATTAAGACATATTAAGAATACTAGATGTTGTTTTGAAAAGTTAACTTTCACAATTAAGTTTCTATGGGGAAATGTTCCTGTACGTTTTACTGCACACTTACATTCTGCTTTGTTTAACATTCTGAGATAAAAGCACAAGCCTTACAAGCTCGAAAAAACAATCCAGGGCAACCACATATTTGCATGAGTCCATAGGTGCTCGACTGTGGTTCATAGCTCCCTGCAGATATTACACAGATTACAATGTGTAAAAAACATTACATGTTGAAGTACAGAAGTAATGACAGGCCTGGAGCCGAAGGTCACAGATAGGGTCAAGCTGGCTCTGCTTCAATTATATATTGTCCATTTTCTGCAGTTGTCACGGTGACCATGGAAACGGAAATTGGAACTTGGAAACCCGAGAGTGTTGAAATGATCCTTCCTTTTCTTGTGGTGCAATCAGAGTATGGGGCGGCAAAGTTCCTCTCACTTCATCCAGACACTTGTGGAGCTCCTCATTCACTCACCTCCTAAAGCATGTATCTCCTCATACCTTTACTCTGCATCTTCCTGGAGCTGCTGCCAGCCACCTGTAAGTGAACCCTGCTTTTAAAGATACTTTCAGGCATGTGATTGAAACAAAGCACCATTTCATGTACAGTGACTCTTTTGTCAAATTGATAAATACAGATTTATTAGAGATTAAGTGTACTAAGGATTGCCTTAAAATCTTGAGTTAATTGAATTCCTAATAATATCATAAAAGAACAAGACTCTTTTAATCTGTCTTAGTATTATTCACTCACCATTGTGTTTAATGAGGTTTTTCCTAGACTCTCTTGTAATGCTAATTGTGAAAACTATTACACTACTACAATGTTCAAAATTGCTACAGTGTGAAAATGTTTTCATGTCGGTTCTTAGCGTACCGTAAATTTTGTGTTGACTAATAATAATAATAAGTTGATAGAACATGAATCTGTGACCTTTACAAGTTTCAGAATTTTATCAGAAGTTCGGTGAAACCAAAGCGCATTTAGCATGAAACTGTATGTTTTCACAAACTTAAAACATCAAGTATTTTTGTAGTATGTAAAATATCCCTTGAATTCTGTATAAATGTATCAGTTCAGGAAAACCTATACTGTTCTTGAAATAATCCTTTAAATTCTTGCATGGCACAACCTACGTTTAATGAACTTTTCTTTATGATTGAGAATAACGGATGATATTAAAAAACATAAACTAGTTCCTGCCCTGTGAAGGACTGGCGCCCCCTCCAGGGTGTATTCCCGCCTTGCGCCCAATGATTCCAGGTAGGCTCTGGACCCACCGTGACCCTGAACTGGGTAAGCGCTTACAAATAATGAATGAATGAATGAATAAACTAATTCCTAGATTTTGTAGATTACTCCTAACTAGCGAATCCTTAAGATGCACCTGTTGCTAACACATGCTAAGCTATTCTCTGGAGAACTCATAGCTTAGCATATAATCTCCACAGAAAAACATGCAATGAAATGGGATGTTCTGGATGAGCTCTACATGAGCTTAATGTACTTAGTGACTGTCAGTTTGAGAGGTGAATAATCCCAAAATATTTGACTGTGGAGCTTTGGAACTGAGTTCTCTGGAATGATGGACTGCTATCATATACTCACAGCAATGTTACGACATCACAGAAGAGCGTAAACTGTTACTGCAGCAAAGAGTACATTTTAAATACCCCCATTTCAGAAAAAAATTGGAGTGGAGCAGGTGAATAGCTGCTACTTGGATCATGTAGCCATTGAGCCCAAAGATCTTTTGTATGTGATATTACTGCTGTCTTCTTTAATTCTACCAGAGGATTTCTTCGTTTTCCCCTTTTGCTAAACATTTTAATGGTTCTAAACCTAATTTTCCCCATTCCCCCATGTCTTTCACTCCTTCTTGTCTTTTAGATTCTGTAGTTTTTTTTAAAGCACTGTCTGACATTTTGTCAGGGATAAGATGTATTATACAACAGATATATTTGTGCTCCCATTATTTATGAGCTGATTCTGTTGGGTTGAGTTTCCACAGACAGATGGGTGGCTTTTTAAAGCTTAAAGATAAGCCTTTTTCTGGATGCATACTCAAGTGTCAAGTGCATCTGCAGAAAACGGAAATATGGTTAAGAAACTAAACAAAAAAACAATCACATTATAATGAAAAACACTGATAATAACAATCACTAATTTACTGATGACTCTGATGTAGGAGTGGGCGGTACGATCTGATATTATCATGAACAAATAGTTCCAGATGTGCTTTTCTGAGTATGGGTATTATTAATCCTTCAACACGTTAAATACCGTTATTGTGTGGTTTCCCAGACAGGGATTAAGTCTAGACCTGGACTAAACAGCATATTGAATCGTGACTTTCCACCGAAAGGAGAACATAGTCTATGACTAGGCCTCATCTTTGGTCTGAGATACCACCCCTATGTGTTATTGTATTAACACATATTTATCACCAATAATAGAAGACAGTCAGGCATCAACAGCACTGTAACTGTAGAATTACAAAGTGCCCCTGTACGGTAGGTAGAGCTCATACATGTTATGGTATCACATCAGCTCCTCAGGTCAGGTGGTTTCACTGTGTGCTTTACACATAAACTATAAAGGAATGTGCAGAAGTAGACACTACTACTGTCTTTTTCCAAAACACTGCCACCTGATCGGATCTCCATCACTGGACTCGTCCTCACGACGCTGTGGCCTTTTGATTCTCTGTTACTTAACATACCTTAATCCAATCCGCTTGTGTCTCATGAGAGCAATCCAAGCAGTCACTCTCTGTGTATTGGGTTTCTTTAACTACAGCTTGGGCACAGGGAATTGTTATAGGCTCCACATCCTCAAGGGCAGGGAAGGTAAGGTGAGGGGCCTTTAGCACTTAAAGCTCCACTTTATGACGAGGTTTCTGTTTCTTTTCTATAAATGCAGTCTGTCTATGAGAAAATCACACTGCACACTTTAAACCCTTTGTTTGGTGCTAAGCTTTGTTCGGTATTGCCTTACCCTATTGGTCAAATCAGCAGCCAGCATAGAACATGAGCCTGTTATAATACTCCACTTCTCCATCTGATGCTTGCAGAGGTTAGAGAATTACAGCTATTTTAAGGTGCACCTATTAGCTGACGCAGGTGCTGAGCATTACTAATATCCGGAGTAGCCACACAGTGACAAGCATTGGTATGAAGGATATAAAATCACCAAGCACTGGGCGGTGGAGCATCAGGAACTGACACCACTAATGCTTTTGTGGCTCAATCCCATTACATCCATGTGGTTTTATTTTTATGACAAGAATATATAATGTGCACCAAGAAGTCAGCATGCATGTATTTATGGACTAGTGCTAGTTATACCCAGTTACAAGCGAAGAGAACAGTTCTGTCGCTTCTTCATATAACATTTTGCCACATATATATGTTTTTAATAATTATTCATAATCCAGGATAATGCAAAAATCATTTTTGAGGGCAGGTAGACAGCAGCATGTGGATAAAGTGTGTTCTGTACTCTGTTCTCTGTGTGCTTCTTAGGTCAGCAGGTGGTGCAGGGTCGCATAATAGGTGGCTATGCCCCTGCTCCCTACTCCATCAAGTACATAGTGTCCATCCAGAGCATAGAGGGACAGCCCTTTTGTGGAGGCACTTTGATAAACAAGTACTGGGTGCTGACTGCAGCCCACTGCACTATTAGGTAAGTCAGCCACTCCCCTCCCACCCCCCAGTTCCACTCACTCACTCACTCACTCACTCACACACACACTTTATAGGCCTCATTCAGGCATGCTTACGTAAATTAGCCTTTTCGTTATATAACCCTCTTTGACCAAGCAGAACATTTTGATATTTTGACCTACTTTACAATTATTTTGGGTTTTTATGCGTCTGCAGCCCCACCAAAAATCAGCCTCTCCAAACACACACACACAAACACACACACACTCACAAAATGGTGCCAGACGGTAATGAGAGGGCTGCAGCAAAGAAACAAGTCAACGTTGACATCCAGGTTTTTGTGCTGGGAGAGTATTTTGGTAAATGAGTAGGTATCAGACTGATGGATGTTGGAGAAATTTCAAGTGGCATGCAACAAACTTTGAAAAGTGATACAAGTCCCACAGCAAAGCCCTACGATGAGGGAGAAGACATTCTGAAGGAGCTACTGGTACATTAATATAGTGCCATAAAACCCTTACATGAGGGTGAAGGACTTACCACTTGTTGTAAATAGGGGGGTAACTTTGACCGGGGTTGCAGAGCTTGGAGCCAAGCCACATAGACTGAGGCCAAGCTGAGAACGCATTACCCTCTTCGCTCCATTCAGCACTGATTGCGTAGCCGAGTGCTCTCAAATTAGAAACACCTTGCTAAGATGCATCGATAAATAGCCAGAGTGAGTCGAGAAGAGAGTAGGGAAAGAGAGAATTATGAAATTATGGTTCTGTGTGTCTCATTTTTCACTTCACAACTTCAGCTGTATTTGGTATTGGTGTCACACAACAATATAAATTCTTAATTTTAGCAGTATTTGTCGTGAGAAATGACCCATAGGTTTGAGTGTTAGAGTTACAGGGTGAGTTTGTGATACTCTACAATGGACTGTGCACTCTCCATGGTGTGACCCTGCTTACAGAAGATGCAGTTGATATATACAGGACTGTGCAGAAGTCTTAGGCACCTTTTTTTAGCTCAGAAAAATAGCTTTTTAAATCTCAATCTCTACAGAGTACTGTATGTGGTTCAGATACATTTATGGCCTTTGTATGCATTTCATTGTAGCGTTACTCTCCTCTATGTAGACTATTTGTTCCAGTCCTTGTACATTTACATGGTGCTCTCTGCAACAGCTGACTGCACAGCTACAACTGTGAATGTGAGCGTTGCAGTGCAATTAACTCAGAGTTTATTTGTTTGTTCAGTGCAACTGTGCAGAAAAAATGATGGGTAAAAAATGGGAAGAAGAGAGAGCTTCCAGCCAGATCTGTACGCTTCATATTTTATTCATAAAGATGCAGCAGGCATCAGTTGTTAAAATATTATAGAAGCCCATTTATGAACTTAATCAGGTGTTAAATTATGTCTTGTTGAAAGGCCAGGCTTTTATTGGAATTTAAAAAATGCTAAGGTTAAAAAAAAAAAGACATATCTGGAGAAAAAAGACTATACACTAGACACAGGTGACACTAATAACCCACTAGTAGTGTGTTAGAGGGAAGAGGCTGGAGAGGGTGGAGTCAGGAAACAAAAACACCTTAATCAGCACTGATGACATCATTAATGGGACTGAAAGGTCATTTTCATCACAATATCACCTTATAATATTTGGCATATATATCAGTTCCACCCAGAATCAAGGAGCTCCATGAACACTAAGGCACTCAAGATGAGGTTTCACACAACAGGCTGTGAGTTTGTGGTGTGTGACCTCCATAATAAAGTGTAATAGTAATTTGCTCCTGAAAATGAAGTAGGGCAGAGAAGTAAAAGCGTGCAGTTCATTTGCTATGCAGTATTCACATTTACTCAGAACCCTCTCCCCAGCCCATAAAAACACATTATGTGAAATACCACCAGACCACAGTGAGTGTTTCTGCTTTGTGTTCAGGGCTGTGCAGTATGTAAGAGAAGTGCAAATGAAACGTATGTAATTGTGTGATAATTTTATACAGAACAAGCTAATGTGCTATATACAGGGGTTAGACAATGAAGCTGAAACACCTGTCATTGTAGTGTGGGAGGTGTCATGGCTAAATTGGAGCAGCCTGGTGGCCAATCTTCATTAACTGCACACTGCACCAGTAAGACCATGTGCATCCAATGGTTCAAACATTGTGTCCTGAAGGCGGTGCCGTGTATCAGGACGACAATGCACCAATACACACAGCAAGACTGGTGAAAGATTGGTTTGATGAACAGGAAAGTGAAGTTGAACATCTCCCATGGCCTGCACAGTCACCAGATCTAAATATTATTGAGCCACTTTGGGGTGTTGTGGAGGAGCGAGTCAGGAAACGTTTTCCTCCACCAGCATCACGTAGTGACCTGGCCACTATCCTGCAAGAAGAATGGCTTAAAATCCCTCTGAGCACTGTGCAGGACTTGTATATGTTGTTCCCAAGACGAATTGACACTGTATTGGCCGCAAAAGGAGGCCCTACACCATACTAATAAATTATTGTGGTCTAAAACCAGGTGTTTCACTTTCATTGTCCAACCCCTGTATATATCATATATACATATACTTTACATTAATTAATTAATAAATAAACCTGCTTTAGAAATACTGATTACATTCTATTCTTACTTCTATTGAATGTTTTGGAACATTTTCCTCATGAGTTAAATGTTGTCCCGACAGTGATATGATGAACTGCATTAATGTATAACTGGGATGTTTCTAATAGTGGGAAAATTAGGATCATAGCTGGAGATTACTCTCTGGGGGTGTATGAAGGCACAGAGCAGTACCGCACTCCCAGTGCCTTTATACCACACCCTCAGTACAACAAGACCACCAACGACGCTGACATCATGCTCATCAAGGTAAACATTACTCTACCGTCACCTTTAAATACTGTAAATCCCAGTGAACTGTTGCCAGGTTTAAGATAAGAAACACAGATCAGACACTGATTCAGTGACATCAATACCTCACTCTGATGCGGTCTAATGATCAAAGTCATTAGCTCAAATGAGCTGTTACTGATCCTTTTCACACACACAGGATGCGTGGGTTTCCTCTGGGTGCTCCGGTTTCCACCCACAGTCCAAAAAAACACGTTGGTAGGTGGATTGGCGACTCAAAAGTGTCCGTAGGTGTGAGTGTGTGTGTGTTGCCCTGTGAAGGACTGGCGCCCCCTCCAGGGTGTATTCCCACCTTGCGCCCAATGATTCCAGGTAGGCTCTGGACCCACCGCGACCCTGAACTGGATAAGCAGTTACAGATAATGAATGAATGAAGTTCTTAGTCCACCCAACAAAATTAAAGACTTTTATTTTGAAGAAATGCTAATGTAACATTCAAACCTATTCCTAAAAGTTAGCTTTATTTTCTGTTTCTCCATCCATTTAATCCCAAACCCCTTCTGGGATTTCCCCTTCCTGCTTTTTTTTTTTCCTTTTCTTGATTTATTGACAGCTATACATCATTTCAGACCCAAAATGTTGAATAGCTTTTTTTTTTAGTGGAATGATGGACACACGTGTGTTTATTTATTATTATGAGCTTGTTTTTCTTCCCCTCTCTCAAAGATGGAAGCTTTAAGCCCTTGTCTGATGGTGACAGGCTGCTGTGTGAAGGCTCTTTATTGGGTTTTTGAACTAAATATTTGAGCTAAATTAACTCAAGAGTATCAGATGCATTTTCAAGCGAATGAATATAAACAGTATTATGACAGAAACGTGGTAAACAGGTCTCATTAACTGAGCCGATGTTTTGAACGTGGATTTCTGAAAGCCAGTGCTGTGTCTGTGCTGGTTTTGATGTTTAAAACAAAGTATGAATGTTTTAAAGAAAGGGCTCTTTCAAGCTCTAGCATGGGGAGTTTCTCAATCCTCTGAAAGAAAATGTCAGGACACACAAGGAATCATCGATTTTCCAGGAAAACAAAAAGAAAACATCTTTCCAACCACTTTGATTTAGTTAAAAAACAGGAACAAAGTGAAATTCATCTTTAACCTTTAGTTCATGCATTCATTCATTGTCTATAACCACTTACTCAGTTCAGGGTCGCGGTGGGTCCTGTGCCTACCCACAGGGAACACACCCTGGAGGAGGAGCAGTCCATCGCCGGGTGACACATACACACACACACACACATTCTATGACGCACTATTATCTATTATCTATTATCTATCTATCTATCTATCTATCTCACTATTATCTATTAACTATTTGCTTTTTCCATACTCCTCTCTGGTTCAGCTGAAGTGCACTCATTGCTTGAGTTTTGTGTCCTTAGGAGTCACCTCTTACTTTTCTAGTTTTCTTACTTTACTTTTTTTCCTTGTCTTTGAACAATGCATTGCCTCCCTTTTCATGTCACTTACATAACTTAATAACTGTAAATTGCAGACGACCCAAAGAAGAGTGCCTCATTAGTGGGAGTTGAAAACAAGAGCTGTTTTTGCTGTTTTAGAGCCCTTAACTTAGACCTAGACTGGGTACTGAGACAGTCCCTCGGTATTATACAACTCTTTGCCCTTCAGTTTCAAAGAATACAATACAAAATAGTTTATAAACATTGTCCTTTCAATCAGATTCTGGCTTTTCATGTTTGTTGGCAACTGTGTGATGGCAGTACTCTACAAAAGTCCTGAGCATCTAAATAATTTATTGGTAGCACTTTACTGTAGGTCATCATTCGAGTGCACATCGCCCGTCGCTACTGCTACCAATCGGACCGTGCCTGGACCCCGCCTCGTGGCAGGATTTCACTACAATTTCCCTAGGGATCAATAAAGTTACCTTATCATTCATAAAGCTTAATAAGCCTTTCCTGACAACTAGCAGAAACCCACATAAACATCTATAAATGCGTATTCCTGAAAAATTCTCTTAAACACAGGGGGTCCACTGGTGTGTGAAGGAGGTTTTGTCATTGTTTCTTGAGCAACAGCTGTGCAGATCCTCAGTATCTGGAGTTTACACAGCTTACACAGAGACACCATAGTTGGCTTTTATGGAAACTGCTTGAGAAATGTGATCGTTTTGAAAAAAATATCAATAAATAAAATTCAGAGAATAAAGTCAGAATTCTGATGATAATGTCGGAATAATTCTGAGAAAAATCACTGAATAATTCTAAGAAAAAATGTATAGTATAATCAGTATAATTCCAAGAATAAAGTCAGAATATTTAGAGAAACACTATTGGGTTATTAAGATGTAGACAGACAGACTCACAGACTGTGTGCCATGAGTGAGTTGTGAAAGAAGCAGTCAGTGAAGTGAACACAATTATTTATTAAATGCATCCACACGACATGACTAACCCCGTCAGTGCAGCCCCCGATTGCGATGCATATGGCTTTAGTTTATTGTACGAGTCCAAGCCGTAACCTGATGGAGCCTTGTGGGCATGCCTTAGTTCCACTTGCTCTGAATCCATCATTTTAATGATCATTAATTATATCCTGTGAAACTACATGCCCTCTTCTGAATAAACGGGTTCTTGCACCGATTCAGGGTTTAAATACTAATCTGTAGAGTTACATCTGTAGAAAACCAATCAAATCTGACCAGGGAGATCCTTTTGCATGAATGACTTTATATAATTTTGCCCCAACTTTTTACCTCTCTCTCCCTCTCTTTCTCTGGGCAGTTGCAGGCTCCAGTGATTATGAACAGTTATGTGTCCACTGCTCCACTGCCCCATCAGGGGGACACTGTGGCCGAGGGGCGAGTGTGTAGAGTGTCCGGCTGGGGCTTCACCACTCCAAATGGAGGAGTCCCAACAACTCTCCGAACAGTCACACTGCCCATAGTCTCCAATTCCAGATGCAACAGTACAGACTCTTTGAACGCTAGCATCACAGACAACATGATCTGCGCCGGCTATGCTGCAGGAGGAAAGGATGCCTGCAATGTAAGATACTCATCTACTGCATTACACTACATCTTCAAAAGTTTTAAGACAGACAGCAAGTGGAATAATATACTGAATAAAAATGTTGTCCTCCCCCAACAGCTCATATAAAGCCTTACTACCAGTTAATACTCATCAATTCAAAAGAAATTTTGGATGAGTAGGTGTCCACAAACTTTAGGCAATATACTCTGTTTCAAGATTCAAGCATTTAAAAAAACTCTTTGCTCCAAAACTGTATTTTACACTGAATCCAGAGTAGAGAGGAGCATTTACAGAGTTCCAAGCACACTGTGATATGATCAACACATATTAATAATAATAATAATAATAATAATAATAATAATAATAATAATAATAAAGGGGTGGTGCAACACGTAGTAGGTCCTGGGGTTGTGGATTCAAGTCCCTCTCCGGGTGACTGTCTGTGAGGAGTGTGGTGTGTTCTCCCTGTGTCTGCGTGGGTTTCCTCCAGGTGACAGTCTCTGAGGTGTTTGGTGTGTTCTCCCTGTGTCTGCGTGGGTTTCCTCCAGGTGACAGTCTCTGAGGTGTTTGGTGTGTTCTCCCTGTGTCTGCGTGGGTTTCCTCCAGGTGACTGTCTGTGAGGAGTTTGGTGTGTTCTCCCTGTGTCTACGTGGGTTTCCTCCGGGTGACTGTGAGGAGTGTGGTGTGTTCTCCCTGTGTCTGCGTGGGTTTCCTCCAGGTGACTGTCTGTGAGGAGTGTGGTGTGTTCTCCCTGTGTCTACGTGGGTTTCCTCCGGGTGACTGTGAGGAGTGTGGTGTGTTCTCCCTGTGTCTGCGTGGGTTTCCTCCGGGTGACTGTCTGTGAGGAGTGTGATGTCTTCTCCCTGTGTCTGCGTGGGTTTCCTCCGGGTGACTGTCTGTGAGGAGTTGGTGTGTTCTCCCTGTGTCCGTGTGGGTTTCCTCCTGGTGACTGTCTGTGAGGAGTGTGGTGTGTTCTCCTTGTGTCCACCTGGGTTTCCTCTAGATTCTCTGGTTTCCTCCCATTCTCCAAAAACAAACGGTGGTAGGTTGATTGGTTTTCTCAAAAGTGGGAGTGTGTGAGTGGTGCCCTGTAAAGGACTGGCGCCCCCTCCAGGGTGTGTTCCTGCCTTGCGCCCAGTGATTCTGGGTAGGCTCTGGATCCATCACCGACCCTGAATTGGAAAAGGGTTAAAGACAATGAATGAATAAATAACAATAATGAACTGTGTAAAAGAACTTTATGTAACATTTATGTAACTTTTTTACTAAATGTTTTTCTCTATAATTCATTCATTGTCATATGGGGTTTAGAATTTTTTTTAAATTCTCACTAATATACAATAACAAAAGGACAAAAATGGATTTGAATTAAAATCATCATCTTGTTCTTTTCCACTTAATCCACTCAGGGTCGTGGTAGTTTATATTTTCTTTTTCTTCTGGCCTAATTTGTGGATACTTAGCAATTAAATAGAAAGTCATTTTGAAATGGGGCAGCTGTGTCCTGGAGGTTAGAGAAGCGACCTTGAGGCTGGAGGGTCGCCAGTTCAATTCCCGTACTGACAAGGAAAAATTTATTCACGGCTGAAGTGCCCTTGAGCAAGGCACCTAACCCCCAAACTGCTCCCCGGGCGTCGAGGTGGTCGGCAGCCCCCTGCTCCGGTTGTGTGTGTGCTCACTGCCCCTAGTGTTTATGCTCACTAGTGTGTGTTTACTTTCTTGAATAGATTACATATTTACCTAGGTTTAAAGGTGTTGTCACAGCATTAAAGAGATAAAAGCAGCATCTGTTTCAAACTGATGTGTTTACTGTGACTCGAAAAAATGATAAAAATGATATTAATCATTTAAACACTGGTAAATATGTGATGTGTTTGTCATTTCTTGACAGTGAAACACACCACAAAATTAAGAGGTACAGACATTAAAACATGTCAAAACATGATGTAAGTTGAATTTAAATGCAGCTCACAAAGTAACTCACTATTTAATTAAGTATATAATTTCCATATATTTGCATAGCTCAGAATGTATTCTTTCCTTAAGTACTGATTATTATTCTCACTCCCAGTGGCTTAAGTGCAGCAATCACAACAAACCTGAATTACCATAAGGAACGTTGTGCGGTTCATATGTGATCATTTCTTCATTTAAGTAGGCTTCCTTAATATAAAATGTCTAGAAAAGCTACATTGCATACATTATTCTGAATGTGCCTATATCTTCAATATGAAGCTATTAGGCTTACAATCTCTGATTTCAGCATGTATCATAATGGTGCACTGATTTCCACACTTGATTTCACTGTGCAATGATGGCAGGAATACTTGAGTTGATTGCGCCTGAGCTCTAACATTTCCTTGTGCTCTGCAGGGGGACTCGGGGAGTCCACTGGTGTGTGAGGGCCGAGTTTATGGCATTGTTTCCTGGGGCAAAGGCTGTGGGGACCCTCAGTATCCTGGAGTTTACACCGCTGTGGCCAATTTCCGCAGCTGGATAGATGACACTATATTTGGTTTTTATGGAAACTGCTTGAGCAATTAGACTGTAGTGCTGAACACCAGCAGAACCTCAGCACCTGTGTAACCTCAACACCAATGTGGCCTTGAACTTGAAAGTACATACAAATGAATGCCAAATTTCAATGTTAATGACACATTGTTTTGTAATTGTTCAATGTGATCAGCATAACTGTTCTATGTTAAAATAGATTACTTAAATTAGAATACTTTTTTTATTTCTCTTACATTTAATCACTGAATCAATCACTGAATCTCATACATTAAATCACTATAAAGCTTTCACTTTCTTTCGGTGAGTTTCTAATCTGGTGGATTTTTTTTTATGTCTTCTTTAAGGTCACTGAGATTTAATGTGAACTACAACCAAACATCACTCTGTAGATGTCTGCAGTGGTACGCCATTTTAGACAACAGGCGTTGTGCCCAATTCCAATTAGTTAAGTACATCATTCGATCACAGCCACTGTCCTTCACATTGTGTGAAACCTTCACAATGTCTGGACCAAGAGAAATGCTCCAAAATTACTTGGAATAAAACCTTTTTACATTGAAAGTTAACTTCTCTTGTAAAGTTATCATTTTGGGAGATACATGTTTTTCACTGCACAGCAACAATATGAATATATACTTACAATCTGTATGAAACAAATTAAATCAAAATCTATGATGCAGATGCATATGAAGAGGAGTCAGAACATCTGTTGTCTAAAATGGTTGATCCCAGCATTCAGCTTATAGGCAAAGTACTATATACTTTTATGTTTCACAGTAAGTCAAACTGTGTCCTAACAATCTGTGTGACCCTAATAAAGAGCAGGATGACTGCACTGACTGTAGTTTGAGTGGAATGGGGAAACAATTGTTGATATCTGGTGTTTACTGGCAACTATTGGCAACTGTTAAGGATCCCAAAATGCCAAATGGAACATGCCTTAGCTGACAGCTGGACTGAATGGAACATGGTGAACACTAAATTTATCACCAGTGTTTTCATTTTTTAATTAGTAATTAAACTAGGTCTAATAGGGAGCATAACAATAATCTAAGACTGAATTGCAAATTTGGCAGCTACATAAATAAATATAGTAAAAGTGCTGTGTAAACCCCATTACTTTATTGTTTTTAAGGGAGTTGTACAATTCAACTGCTCTGACTAAAATAACTGAATATATTATGACAAAACAGCTGAGGACAGGTGAAAAAACTACTACATCTTATCTTGATATATCAATCAATTTAAAGCTGCTTGTTTTCACAGCGTACTTCAGATAGATTAAATGTTTTTTGCCAAGACATGAATTGGAAAGGTTTTACAGCATTAATGAGTATCTGCTAATGCTTGTTTCTTGTCAAGCAGACTCAGGTTAAACACCGTCTTCAGATCTGGATCAAACACGAGGTCTTTCAAACATCATTTGTGTGTGACAGGTATACAGCAATGTTTTTTTATTTGTCAATTACACAGCCACATTCATTTGTGTAATTAAAAAACATCTGCACTATTTAATCATTTGCTTGGATCAAGCGTTTTGTAGTACTTTAATGAGCCTGAACAGGATGAATTGGTTACAGAGGATGAATTAATAAAAGAAAGGATGAATGTCAGAACAAGGGAATCAACACCTCTGTGACAATATGGTGTACTAAACTATCAATAGTCCACATGAACAATCCTTGGCCTTAATAACACATGGCCAAATGGTAGATTCCTTTACACTTGAGTAGAAGAGAAATGACTAAAAAACATTATTTTTGTTCTCCTACAGACTACGGTACTTTTTTATTTATTTATTTTCAATTTTCTCAACTTAAAGTATGAGATGTGCCATGCCCAATGTAAATTGCTAGCTAGAGGGTATAAAGTCCCCCAGTTTTCGAATGTGGAGCATTAAATCTGGATTTTCTGGAAGACTATCTCATAACGTCTGGATGAGTTGGAGTGACATTTCTCAAACTAATCATGAACCATCACTCACCCTAAGTATGTTCATATAACTGAATGCCATCTAATCCATACAGCAGTGTTCCAAGCTTTCTCAGAATAATAATAATACCTGTTACTGGTTTAAAAATGGGGATAGCTTTCCCCAAAAGAAATGTTAAATGAGCAGAAATGAACCATCTTATGGCCAGATTGCTACAT
Source organism: Hoplias malabaricus (assembly GCF_029633855.1). Lineage (NCBI taxonomy): Eukaryota > Metazoa > Chordata > Actinopteri > Characiformes > Erythrinidae > Hoplias > Hoplias malabaricus. The sequence goes on from NC_089804.1 coordinate 14,240,643, forward strand.
ATTAACATATAGATTACATCATTCATTTCCTTGCAGTAGGAAGTAGGAAGGTAATTCCAAAGTCCTCCGGCTGCATGTATTACAGGTGCATCTTCCTTGTAGAAACAGTTCCAGGAAGAAGAGTCAAACGAGGGAAATCTACACAGACTGCAGTGCACCTGATAGCTCTGTATCATCATGGCAGATATAGTAGATGTCCTACTTTGCTGGCTATTGTCTTACTCGCTCTGGGACATTTACACCTTTTTTTACTCAAGGGTGTGTCCCCTAACAGGGTGGATGCGACAGCTTTAAACCACAGCCTAAAGAGTTACATGAAGACATTACCTTATTGTCAGATCCCTCATCTCCAACGTCATAAGGGGATATAAAACCATATTCTATTGCAAATTAAGCTATGTTTTCTGTGTATAGCTCAAATCTCAAAGGGAGCGTATTGGGTATTTGTTTGGTTTAATCTCAAGTGGTATTGATTCAGTAAAGATTAAAAGCATACCCCCAAGGGCGACTAAAGCTTTGTTGCTGAAAAGACTGTCATATAGCAATGAAAAGGAAAACAGGTTTTCACCTAAATCAAGGCCACTTCTCATAACTCATCTACTAAAGGTTCCAGCATTTTGTAAAATGTAACAAAAACAAGTTTGTAATTTTGTAATTCTCTTAATTTGATTGAAAACAAAAAACTATCCAATGTTTCCACGTTTCCAATGTTTAAATATGTCATCTTACTTAAATAACCATGGATTTCCAGGTTCTTCTTCTTTTTTATTCACTTAAACATCTTTCAACGCAGTTAATGCTAAAAAGAGGCAGTCTGAAATGCAAAACTCTTGCCTAAAAGTTTGGAGACACCTTTTTGACCAAGGTTTTTGTCTGAAATCAAGGGCATTAGAAGGTAGTTTGTCTCTAAACAGCCTCTATTCTTCTGGAAATCTTTAGACTTGATGTTAATTAATCTACAGTGAGTTCAAGTACTCATCATAAATGATTTATACTCCTAGCTGACACTTGAATTAGGGCGAACAGGATCTTTAAAGTCATGTTCAGCTGCTCTAGAATGACGTATGTTGTGGGTTTAACTGGACAACTGGTCAACTGTCAGCAATCGGGGCAAATTAAAGTTGCGGCAATTGCTTCCTAAATGCTGTAGTGTTTTGGCTTTCTGAGCCACTGTGCTAAATAAATGAGAAGTTGTTTGGGGGCTCCCTGGAGGCCATTGGTCTATAAGCAAACGGTTGTGTGGCTCTGGATAGAGTTATACTAGTACATGGTTACAGTCATGATTGTAGTGAGTATCATGAGATGTATTTTCAAACAGAGAACATGGCATGAAATATGGTGAATATTCCATCGCTAGTATGTTTTTAATTATTCATCTAATGCGCATGTTGCTGCAGGACAGAATGGATTCTATCACACTGTACTACTTTCTGCTCGAATTGTGTCATGAGAACCAGCTGCATCATAGTTCTTTCATTGTAAATACTTCTATTATTATTATTTCATAAGGAACACTTGCCTCAGGCCAATGCAAAGGGTCGGCAATTGCTTGCTACAAGTGGCAGCCCAGCCATACGTACTTAGAATTTGAGATTGCAGTCACCAAACCTCACAATACAAATTATTAAACTCTTTTGTGAGTCAACTGGATTTTCAGAGCACTGGAATATAATGAACATAAAGATGGCTTTCAACCCCAATGAGCCTTTAAAGTGGATTTTGAATATGTGAGAACACAAGATTAGGTTAAACAGAGCAAAACATGCTAAATCTTTGCTGCATGTGCTTTTTTTTACATTTTTATTGTAACAACTCTTTCCCCAACCGCACACATACTTAGGGCAATGAGCACAGACACACCTGGAGCGACAGGCAGTCATCACTGGCACCTGTTGAGCAGTTGGTTATTAGCTGCGTTGCTCAAGGGCACTTCAAGCTTGGATGTTGAGTAAACAGACAGCACTGTACTTTCACGCCCCCTGCCCACAATTTCCTGCAGGTCAGCTTCTCTGCTACAGCACTCCAAAACAAGGAACAACACAAGGAATACAGAGAAATAATAGCATAGATTGAATACAGTGAGGGCGGCACGGTGGTGCAGCAGGTAGGTGTCGCAGTCACGCAGCTCCATGGACCTGGAGGTTGTGGGTTCGATTCCCGCTTCGGGTGACTGTCTGTGAGGAGTGTGGTGTGTTCTCCCTGTGTTCGCGTGGGTTTCCTCCGGGTGACTGTCTGCGAGGAGTGTGGTGGGTTCTCACTGTGTCCACGTGGGTTTCCTTCGGTTGCTCAGGTTTCCTCCCACAGTCCAAAAACACACGTTGGTAGGTGGATTGGTGACTCAAGAGTGTCCGTAAGTGTGAGTGAATGTGTGTGTTGCACTGTGAAGAACTGGCGCCCCCTCCAGGGTGTAATCCTGCCTAGCGCCCAATGATTCCAGGTAGGCTCTGGACCCACCGTGACCCTGAACTGGAAATGCGGTTACAGATAATGGATGGATGGATGAATACGGTGAAAATGTGAACACAGAAGAAAAAGAACAACTGAAAATGGCTAAAAACCAAAGTTTCTCCTCCTCGCTCTTCACTCCTGGGCTTTTTTGCTTTATTGAGGTTTGACTCACATTCACATTTAAAGAAACAGGCCCAGAAAAGGACGTTTAGACAAGGTAAGAAAAGTATTGTATTTTCACCAAAGCATATGTAATAGAATATGTTAATGCAGGTATGTCACATATTAATCGCAAAGGGCTGGTATAGCTGTGATATTTCAGTCCATTAGAGCAGAAGCATTGGAATAGCAGTGTCAGGTGGGCTCTTGCTTCATTAAAATGAACACCTGCATTTGCGCTGCTATTTTGGCCTCAGCTACTGATGTTGGCTGATTAGTTCTGGATCACGAAAGCAACTCCAACATTTCCCAAACGTACTGGATGGAGCTCTATTGCTATAACTCCTGGTAATGTCCCTCTACTTCACAGCCAGTGCTGAGCGCATTTGGCACTGGGTATGGTGACCACAGACTCATATGCAGCCTCTATTGGCAATATTTCTTCATGGTGATTGTATAGACTGTGTGTGCATGAACTTGTTATGTTCTCTGTGTGTCTGTGTGAGTTCCATCCCACAATCAAAAAAATAAGGTGATGTTAGTGTGTTCGTGTAGTATACCTGTACCCTGTCCAGGGTGAGTTTCTATGTTTCTGCCATGTGCTCAATGATATCGTGTAGGCACTTGACCCATCGCACCCCTGAACAGGATAAAGCAGAATATGAATTAAAGTCTATGTTCATTATTATGGTGTTTTTATATATTAGTGTCCTCACAGTGGTCACTCTGTTCTTTGTCATTTCTGGCTGACTTTCAAGGGAATACAACTTGCAGAGTTTTCTGTTCTCTTTGTAGTACAGCAACAATTATTTGGATGTGTGCTCGCGGCTGAAGTGCCTGTCTCTGTCTTTCTGTCGGGTCACGGTGAGTCAGGCCTGGATGAACAGGAGCGGTAAGTTCACTGACCCGGGTGATTCTGAAAGCAGCTGCCTGTCCTCTGCCTGACAGATACTCCTACTGCAGCCAAACGTGACCAGGCCCATGTCCAGAACAGACCTCCATCTGAAAAAAAGGGCATGTGCTAGAATGTAGGGCATGTGCTAATGGGCTTTTACAGCCTATTTAGTACACTCCAAGACATAGAGGGAGCTATTTGGATGCAGCCCTGGAGCTTCAGTAGCCACTCTCCTGATCTAGGGCAGTGGTTCTCAACCTAAGGGGGTCTCTAGCTTTTAGGATGGTTATTTAAAGTTAAGGACAAAGTAAAAGTAAGTATTTAACCGATGTATCTGAGGTAATTCCTTGTGTTACTTCTGTTCTAACTTTTACAGGGCAACATGCTAACGTATCAGCAATCTGGGTTAATGTTACAGAGATTTATGGAAGAAGCTGGAAGTTCATTGGGGTTAGCTTTTAGCCTAACATGAAAAGTCCTCTTTTCTGAGGTTATTAGCCTAGCACTGACAATCCTCTCCTCAGAGGTCTCTTATCCGCCCACACACTGATGCTACCTCTGCTGATTCACTGACACACAATACGGCCATATTTTGTAGACATCTGCTGTTTCTTCTGGAATAAAAAAGCATCAACAAGGTTTTTTTTTTCTGTGTGGTATCTGGGCTTCCACATATTGTTTTTCTGGGCTACTTCCACATATAGTTTTGGAATGTATGGAATGTTTAGGTATGAGTCTGTTTCCTGAGTTGAGAAGGAGGAGGTGGGAGGTCCAGGTCAGTGGACACTTTGCTCTTCTTCTCTTTTAGTAACAAAGGAATGAGATAATATTCAGATTATTGTACGGGAAACAAACCCCTATTTAAGTGGGTAATTACAGCTGTTATTTAGAGCAAGGGCGTAGATTTGCTCTTGACATTGGTGGGCACCTATGAATCTATTCCTCCCTCCCCCCCTGGATAAGGGACTGATATACTACATATCGGTGGCGGATGCTGGTCTTTCAAGGAGGGGAAGCTTAATTTCGGCCTACATCATAAAATGTGTTGGTTTATTTATACGTAAATTCTACCCTCCGTTCCTTTTTAAGAAAATGATCTGTGACCCTGTCGTACCAACAAGGCGTCTTTTCCAGGGACTTGACTAGTGTCCTCTCAATGGGCAACAGAGATAGGTTGCTTAAACGGCCTTGGCCCATGTGAAGTGTGTCCGCCTGTGCTCCCACAGCCTCAGACAGATCATCCAATCATCATGCAGAAGCTGAGCGTCCGGGCCAGCCGAGGACAGCCCACTGCCTCATAGACCCCCAGAGATGCTGAGCATCCGATAGGTGGTACAAAGCCCAGCATTTATCCAATGACTCATCACGTTTCGCTGCCCTTCACTGCTTCTCTATTGAACTCTGTTTAAAGCACTGTGAAGCTGGGGGAATGATTGAGAGGAAAGCTGCATCTTTACCAGTGATAAGAAGCTGATTCTGAACAAAAGTTGAGCGCGTTGTAGTGCATATTTATTCAATGACATGTACACACAACAGTATATATTTGATCACTTATTTTTTGACATTTTAGGGGAAGCTGAGCTTTCCTTGCAGTCTTAGAGCAATCGCCTCTGCTACATATGCTATTCTACGTGCTTTTAAACTATTCAGGGAGATTGTAAGAGAACTGACATTTGGCAGTTTCTTGGGCAGTTAACCATGTTATTCATAGCTATAGACAATTTTAGCCTGTTGTGTGCTGTGCACCAAAGCCTAGCATTGCCATTAACATTATTATGATGGACTCATTTGATTAGCGAACTTGACTTTGAGTGACTTATGGACTTATGTCCACCTTCTTTTTTTTGTTGCCATCCTCACTCGCTTTTGACACCCACGATGCACCTGAGTCTTTCACACTACGTTTTCCTTCCAGTGTTTTTTTGCGCTGCTAACAACCAAATGTAGCTACAGACTCTCACGTGACAGCAGCATATGTGTTGTGGGGAGGTAGGACTCAAGTAGAGAAAGTGATTTAACCCTTTCTGCACCTCTAGGTTAATGAGATGTTGACAGATCTGGGTTTGTTTTTTTGTTTTTTGTTTTTTGAAGGGGATCAAATTATTGGTGGGGTCAATTCAATAATCACTGGATATTAGTTGGGACACGTCACTTTCGTGCATGCTAATTCTACCCCTTGAGGATTATTGGCTTCGAATCCTCTCCCAAGCAAGTTCATGGCGCTTGATTTGGTGCTGTTCTTCTTTGTGATAAACCTTTTTATAAACAAGTAAGATGGTGTCAGCGGAGGCTTCCTTCAACATCTTCACATCATTGCTATTTAGTAAACAACAGTTGTCAGTGTCTTTTAGATAACATGTGCCTTGGATATTGAAACATTGCTGTGAGAATATTGTTACACTCAGCCACATGAATTCTAGCAAGGCTAAGGTTGTTTTATGATTAACTCTGCGTCAAAAAACCACTTCAAATCACACCAAGTTACTGGAATTATCTCCATCACTCAAGAGACTGCAGGAGGATTTTATACCACTCTAGGCTTCACCTGACATTGAGCATAACGACTTTAGGATCATGTGTTGTTCCAAAGCCTCCCATTTAATTTACTGATTTTCCGTAGACAGTATACAAATGATGTGTGCAGTTTAACAACCATGTAAACAGTCAGTCATTGCTCCTATATCCATAAAAGCCTGGTAGAAGCATGCCATGTTCTCCTACGTGTTTGGAATGAAGAAGGTGTGCAGAAGTGTTTTTCAGAAAGAGTTCAATGGTGAGGAGCCCAATGTTTTGGAAGTTTATGGCTCAAAAAAAAAAAAAAAAACGGAGACCCATCTCTTCATGAAGTCTCTTTCTTCTTTTACTTGCTTCTTGCTCGCAGTGTTAGCGCCTTAAAAATACATATCTTTGCCTCTCTCCTTTTTGCTTTCATTACAACCCACTTAAAGTTCGCATGCTTGCATTTTTGATGCCAACAGCACGCAACTGCTTTTGTTGTGAGCAAAAAAACGAGGCAGACTATTTCAGAGCAAAGTCGGGGGGCTGCTGAATAGGCGCAACGACAAAGAGTGCAGACCACTAGCCTACTGCCAGCAGCACACTGCTGAGTTAGTCTGAATGTGCATGTTCAAACCAAACATTAAAGGCATCGTTTTTACCCGGACGTGTCCTCTTTTTTACCGTCTCAGATCTGGTCACCCTAGGTTAAAAGCCCCCCAACATGGAACATATGAGTGTTAGTGAATAACTATAGCCTCAAATATTTGTGATGCGATATATGATTTTCTAATGGATATCAGCAACTGCCCAATGGCTTTTATCTTAAGGAAGTTTGGAGGAAGTGAATTTTCAGGGGGTTAATTGAGTACAGGAAAAACATGTAAAATGGATCCTCTCTAGCACCTGACTGTACAACATAGAAGAAATGTATTAGATTCATAACAGCTTAAGTATCATGTTAAGTCATGCTTCTGTGGAAGCATAAGCAGTACATGGTCGTGGCAGGGTCCATAGAGACAACTCCATATATTCTGAGCTTGTACCTTTGAAGTATAACAGCCTTTCTGCCTGTAAGGTAGTGCTCAAGCAAGCTGGACGCTCTGGTTATTGTGCTACATCAGTCAGATCTCAGAGTTAAAGAGAATAAAGCCCTCTCTTCAGTGAGGGGTGTCATAATCTCAGTGACAGCTCCAGTGCATTGGGCCACTCAGTGTCTGAGAGGCATTAGCTTTGAGACGAGGGGCATTTATTTTTCCTCCTCGTACAGAGGTGCAGTCAAGCGGGGCCAAATTGAGATGAATAGCGCTCGGCCGCTGTACTGCCGCTTTAAACACTTTACCTACGAGCACTCGGGCCGGCATTAAAATCCTCTGACATTTATAAGAATTGTAAAACGTTGAAGGATAAGTGAAATTACGACATCCTCTCCCCAAATACAGCAGCTACTGATGATGGAAGGCTCTGTTCCTCTCTGTAATTGCGTCTGCTCATGAGAGATTTGCACACACTCCATCTTTGTTGTTTGCCTGTGCTGTCCCACCGGCTTTGAACAGAGTTGTTTGAGAAGGATAAAATACTGCTGGTGTGGTACTGAGGTCCATACTATATATATGTTTTTTTTTAAGGAATATCAGTTTTGCCTTTTAACTTTTCATTTAAATAGGGTTTCTGGGTTTTTTTT